>NC_091170.1:1085288-1247788 GCF_040958095.1 Procambarus clarkii | reverse complement strand
AGTGCTGTTAAATCCTTCTTTAGATGTTATCTGTCACATCGGAAAACGTTCAATAAACAATCAATAGATTGCTCAGTCAATAAACGGTGAAGTTTATAGTAAATACTGCAATCTATTCTACAGTTTATGAATAAATTACACATATTTGCAGTCAGGGCACCCAATACTACTTCTTAGTATAACTTATTTTTGAAACGCCTTATCTTTAGCAATGAGCAAAATCATATAGAAATCTAAATGTATTGTTCCACGATATATTCAGCAAACTGTTGAATTACAAAGAGATTGGTAATTTTCTTATTATAAGCTGTTAGTCATTGATAACATTTATTTTGATTTTGATCTGCATTTATTTTTAATATATAATATTACATATGCTGTAATAAATTTTGAAACATAAAATTTACAATTTTGTTAATATTATTCAGTATGTGTTGTGAGACAGAATTTTCGTTCCAGGTAAAACAGCAATTGAACTCCTCCTTCCTGGCGATGGATCCTCAACAAACATTGAAGAACCAGCAAAGGAACTGATGTTGCAACTGTTTGCCGGTTAGTATATAGTAAGGAGTAAAATTTACAAGTTGCTATATATATGTAAACAATAACGTTACGGAACTTTGTAAACACACAAAGGATTCCAACCGCCTGCAAGAGACTCGAACCTAGAAGGCCCATAGTTGTGTCTGGGTGAACGAACACCTGGGCCTTATAGATTGGAGTCTCTTGCAGGGGTGGAGTCCTTTGTGTGTTTACCTATGACTTGGGAGATTATGCAAATATCCGAGTGTACGTGTGGCTCACGTTCTACCTAGTAAATGCAATTGCCTGATGAAAAACGAATTTTGATCTCTTACCATTGCTGGCGTAGATGGGAGATCGAGATGTTAGGTAAAAACTCCAGAGTGTCGATCTATTTTAAGGATCTGTGTAGTGGAGTGGTCTAAGTACTGATTTTGTCTGGGTGCGCAAACACCTGGACCTTCTAGGTTCGAGTCTCTTGAAGGGGGTGGGGTCCTTTGTGTGTTTACCTATGACTTTACCATATATATATAAATGCAAGTATCCATTTATATATATATATATATATATATATATATATATATATATATATATATATATATATATATATATATATATATATATATATATATATATATATAGTTTGTGAGGGTACCACCTCTGGTGCCAATGTGGGGACCCATAGCCTCGGAGAAGAAAATAAAAAGTATTCAGAGGAGACCTTGTGGTCTCTCACTGAACACTAATATTATCTTCTCCTACCACCCCCATTCTTTTGTATGTACATATATATATTTACTTTATTTGAACTTTGTTACAAAAAAGGAGTTACATATGGGTTACAAAGATGGTTGTCATAGGTTGTCGAGTTCCTCCAGCTCCTCAGATGGCGGGCAGGAACCCTGGATGCAGTGCGCATTTCCCCTCTGTATCGCCACACTGAGGCGCTGGAAAAGAAAGCTTGCAGCTCTCGGGTCCCTTGTTGTTTCAATGAGCCTAGAACCCAGTTCCTTCAAAAAACTGGTAGCACTTTTACCCCAGGCGCCGAGCGTCTCAGAAGCAATGGGGACAAAATTGTAGTGGTGATCCAGTTCTCTATACTTACGGGATTTGGCTGCTTCCCTGTGGGTGGCAGCGCCACCTGGTTGTGCAACACTGAGGTTAATGTAGGTGTTAGCCAGGGTTGATACGCACGTGTAGTCCCATACCAACTGCTTGCCATTCTTCCAGGGGTTCACTGTGATACCATCCGGGCGACCAATAAGAGCATCAGAGTTACGGGGCGTTAGGTAACGGGGCTCTCTTTCAGCTGGGCATCCAGCTGTAGTGAGGCTCCTCTTGATGATGTCGTTAACTTCACTGTGCCTCGAGTGCCATCCCCCTGTGCTTTGGCAGAGTAGGCCATGGTGACCGTACCTGTCAGCCACCACCTCGCCGCAAATACACCTATATCTGGTGTGGATTGGGGCAGCAAGGCGGAGGGCCACAGCAATTCGGAGGGCGTGTGGTGTGAGACGCGTGCCAGTTGCCGACATTGGGGTTGCTAACAGGAAATCCCCTGCATGTGGTGCTGCTACTGCTGTGAGGCGAGCAATGTCGTGTTGTGTTGTTGCAGCACCCAGGCACTCTGCAGCAACTTGGTCTACAATGGGACCATCCCAGCTGGATTGCTTGTGGGATTTTGGGGATGGTGGTTGAGGTGATTGGCCTGCACGAGAGGCCCACTCTGTGGCACAGCGTGTAAAATTGGGATCATGTACACCTGCCAGCTGATGTAAGTGGGCAGGTAGAATTTCCTTCACAAGGTCGTCGGATGCTGATAAGGAGGACAGGAAGGCTTGAGATTTGCGTTGCTGTTCGAACTCCGAGGCCCCCAAGTCTTACGGGAAGAGAGGCTTGTTTCCACTGTAGGTCATCGAGAGAGAGGTTAAGGGCTTTTTCTAGCATTGATTTCAGTAACCGGTCATACTCACTTAGTTTTTGGCTACTGTAAGATGGTGAACACCTCAGAAAGTAGGTTAACCTGGGGAGGGACAGACATCTGGTGATGAGGTAGAGTGCATCATGAGCATCAATATCCTCAATCCTCCCATCCATCCTCTTAAGGTCGGCGATTTTCTTATCAAGGACCTCATCGATGGCTTTCAACCCCAGGGGAGCTCCTAGGAGTGTCCTATATATATATATATATATATATATATATATATATATATATATATATATATATATATATATATATATATATATATATATATATATATATATATATATATATATATATTGTGACGGTAAAGTGTTGGAGTGTTGATGTTCGGCAGTCCTCCAATGGCAGGTGTTAATGCCTGGTCACACTTACAAAAAAAAAGAGACTGCTTGCCTGTTTGTCTGTGGTAAGGTAATGGGAAGACACGCAAAACACAAAATATAAACAATGAAATTTTAATTACTTTAGAAAACAAAATATGAATAAAGACAATCCCTTGGCTTTACGTAAAATTCAAAACAAGTCAAGAAACAAAACAACATGAATAATTACTAGATATGAAAATTTACTCTACAATAAAATAATGTGCAAGATAATAAATATCAGGTGCTGAGAATATTGGCTATAGCTGCTACCTCCCTTAGTATACGACAGCCAGGGCTTAGTATACCAGAGAGAGATGTCAACTTCTAAGAGCACAGGAATATTCTGAGTAGGACGGCTTGAGCTGGCCCAGACGTCGACTCAGGTAGAGGGCGTGAGTGCCGGTGCAGGTGTGCTGTCGGCGATACACCAGCCAATCAGGAGCAGGCAGGCAGAGAATGGGTAGTTAGCTCGTTGACGACGGGCGGTGAGCCGGCGTGAGGGGTGGTGCAGGGTACGCTTTGCTTCTTGGTCAAAACGTTTTGTTCTACTGGTGGAAGTATCTTGAATGTAGCATCTTGTACTTGTAGAATGACGTGACTGATATAGGGAAGAGCAGGCTCAATCTCTTTTGAAAGAGATTATCTTCACTATATATATATATATATATATATATATATATATATATATATATATATATATATATATATATATATATATATATATATATATATATATACATATATATATATATATATATATATTAGTATATTTTGGAAGCAGTCTTTCCTGTAGACATATATTATTAAATATGACCGAAAAAGTAAGATTAATAATTCTAACACGAATTTTCTCAATCTTTCGTACATTACGCTTCACTGTTGGAGGTAAATCAAAAATCACTTCTCCAAAATTCATTTTTATTTCTAGTCTGATGCGACACGGGCGCGTTTCGTAAAACTTATTACATTTTCAAAGACTTCACAAATACACAACTGATTAGAACTTGCGTTTCCCTGATTTTATATCTACATTTGAGTGAGGTGGGAAGGGTGATGTGGCATTACATTTGAGTGAGGTGGGAAGGATTCCTATGTAACAAACATAGGAATGTGCCTAAATGCCAACAGCGACTGCCCTGACAGGTACAAGAGGAGTGTTGTTAACGCATACGTCGACCGTGCTCTCAGCCACAGCTCAGAATGGAAGCAAGTCGACGAAGAACTCTGTAGGGTAAGGCAGGTCCTAGTCAATAACGGCTTCTCTAATGGTTTCATCGAAGACATCATAAGAAGGAAAGTGAAAAGCCATGCAACCTCCGAAGAGACAACTAACACAACACCTATACCCCCTATTAGACTATTTTACAGGAACTTCTTTTCCACAGCTCATAAAACAGAGGAAAGGGTCCTGAAAGATATTGTTAATAGAAACGTTATCCCTACAGACAAAAATCAGAGGATACAACTGACGATTTACTATAAAACCAGAAAAACGGCCAGCCTACTCATGAGAAACTCTCCAGACACAAAACAGAACGCTTTAAAAGAGACTAACGTCGTCTATGCCTTCAAATGCCCACTTGGGGACTGTAAGCTCCAAAAAACCCAGTATATAGGCAAGACAACGACATCTCTTTCTAGGCGTTTAACGATGCATAAACAACAGGGCTCCATTAAGGAACATATAATCTCTTCCCATAACCAAACCATCGCCAGAGAAATCCTAGTAAACAACACAGAAATCATCGATAGATACAGCGATAGCAGGCGGCTTGACGTTTGCGAGGCACTACACATCAAGAAGTCAACACCAGCAATCAACAGCCAATTATTGCACAACTATATTCTACCCACCTCAAGACTCCGCTCCAATATAGAAGCATCAAGAAATATGGACCAATAGGCTTTCTACAAACACTTCTATTCAATACCCATTGTTTCTGTTCTGTCTTGTGTTGATACTTTTAATACCCTATTAATATCCCCTAGTGTTCTGTCTTGTGTTAATGCCACATCACCCTTCCCACCTCACTCAAATGTAATGCCACATCACCCTTCCCACCTCACTCAAATGTAGATATAAAATCAGGGAAACGCAAGTTCTAATCAGTTGTGTATTTGTGAAGTCTTTGAAAATGTAATAAGTTTTACGAAACGCGCTCGTGTCGCGTCAGAATAGAAATAAAAATGAATTTTGGAGAAGTGATTTTTGATTTACCTCCAACAGTGAAGCGTAATGTACGAAAGATTGAGAAAATTCGTGTTAGAATTATTAATCTTACTTTTTCGGTCATATTTAATAATAATATATATATATATATATATATATATATATATATATATATATATATATATATATATATATATATATATATATATATATATATATATATATATATATATATATATATATATATATATATATATATATATATATATATATATATATATATATATATATATATATATATATATATTATATATATATATGAAATATATAATATATTGTTCGTTCATATATATATATATATATATATATATATATATATATATATATATATATATATATATATATATATATATATATATATATATATATATATATATATATATATATATATATATTTAATATATATATATATATATATATATATTTAATATATATATATATTTAATATATATATATATTTAATATATATATATATATATATATATATATATATATATATATATATATATATATATATATATATATTTAATATATATATATATATATATATATATATATATATATATATATATATATATATATATATATATATATATTAATATATATATATATATATATATATATATATATATATATATATATATATATATATATATTAATATATATATATATATATATATATATATATATATATATGAAATATATAATATATTGTTCGTTCATATATATATATATATATATATATATATATATATATATATATATATATATATATATATATATATATATATATATATATATATATATATATATATATATGTGTGTGTCGTACCTAGTAGCCAGAACGCACTTCTCAGCCTACTATGCAAGGCCCAATTTGCCTAATAAGCCAAGTTTTCATGTATTAATTGTTTTTCGACTACCTAACCTACCTAACCTAACTTTTTCGGCTACCTAACCTAACCTAACCTATAAAGATAGGTTAGGTTAGGTTAGGTAGGGTTGGTTAGGTTCGGTCATATATCTACGTTAATTTTAACTCCAATAAAAAAAAATTGACCTCATATATAACGAAATAGGTAGCTTTATCATTTCATAAGAAAAAAATAAGAGAATATATATTAATTCATGAAAACTTGGCTTATTAGGCAAATCGGGCCTTGCATAGTAGGCTGAGAAGTGCGTTCTGGCTACTAGGTACGCCATATATATATATATATATATATATATATATATATATATATATATATATATATATATATATATATATATGTCGTACCTAGTAGCCAGAACGCACTTCTCAGCCTACTATGCAAGGCCCGATTTGCCTAATAAGCCAAGTTTTCATGAATTAATTGTTTTTCGACTACCTAACCTACCTAACCTAACCTAACCTAACTTTTTCGGCTACCTAACCAAACCTAACCTATAAAGATAGGTTAGGTTAGGTTAGGTAGGGTTGGTTAGGTTCGGTCATATATCTACGTTAATTTTAACTCCAATAAAAAAAAATTGACCTCATACATAATGAAATGGGTAGCTTTATAATTTCATAAGAAAAAAATTAGAAAAAATATATTAGTTAAGGAAAACTTGGCTTATTAGGCAAATCGGGCCTTGCATAGTAGGCTGAGAAGTGAGTTCTGGCTACTAGGTACGACATATATATATATATATATATATATATATATATATATATATATATATATATATATATATATATATGTGTGTGTGTGTGTGTGTGTGTGTGTGTGTGTGTGTGTGTGTGTGTGTGTGTGTGTGTGTGTGTGTGTGTGTGTGTGTGTGTGTGTGTGTGTGTGTGTGTGTAAATCATTTTATATGTGTGTGAACCATGGATTCATTCCATGGTTTAGATATGTTGATGATATTTTGTGTATATAGCCTTCATATGTAAACACAGACGAATTTGTAGCCAAACTTAATGATCAAGTCGCCTGTATAAAATTAACTATGGAGACTGAAATTGATAAATGTTTGCCATTCCTAGATGTACTTATTCATAGGGAAGACTTTTCACTAAAGTTTAGTGTCTACTGAAAACCTACAAATAATTTATCTTATGTTCATTATTTTTCAGGGCATAGATACAATGTGAAAAAATCAATTTTTTCTTCAATGTATCTAAGAGCTCTTCGAGTTGTGAGTCCAGAATTCTTAGAAGAAGATTTTAAGAATATTGATTCGATTGGTCTCAAGCTCTTTTACCCACTGAATTTTTTGGAAGTTTGCCGTAGCAAAGCACGTCGTACATATTATAATAATATATGCAGAGATAATTTATGAGAAAAAATTCGCCCAAAGAATGTGTTATGTTTACCATTTCTCTGGGTTTGATAATATTGCCAAGGCCTTGAAACTTTTTTATATACATGTATTGTTTAGTTATGAAATTACTGTTGGTAAGCTATTAGAAACAGCCCTCGTAGTGATAATTGTGTCATTTATAAAATACCTTGTAAAGACTGTAATAAGTTCTACGTTGGGCAAACATCTAAAGATTTGAAATGTAGAATTTCGCAACATAAACACTCTGTAAGACATGGCCAATTGTCTAATGCTTTGTTCGTTCATTTGTCAGAAGATGCTCACCAAATTGATTGGGAAATGGCTTCTTCAATAACGAATTGTAAAAGCACCTATAACAGAAACATAATTGAAACTGCTTTGATACAGATCTCAAAAGAAAGTAATTTGAACATTAGCAGTGGTTTATATACCTTAGATCAATTTTTAATAGATCAATTAAAGGGCGATTTGAGTAGGATCATTGGAACACATTTATCTCACTAATTTATTGTAAATATTTAATATCTTATGCTATGATTATCCATGTGTGGGCCTGTGTGTGGTTATGAATAGGAGCTGCATCGGATGGGCCAATAAGCCTTCTGCAGTTATTGTGTGGCTCATATTTCATAATCCTCAAGCGTATTAAGGTGTCCTGTAGATACCAGTTGCGTTGATCTTGGCAGTATAGGTTCCAGTCACTCGGAGAACAAAATAAAGTGAGGTGAGTGAGTTTTGAAGAACTCCTCTATTAGCTATTACTGCCCGCTATCATCCCGATTTTTTCATCCTGGATGAAACAATCGTGATGATAGCGGACAAAGTGTATCGTGATCCGGCCTGTACTCCTCTTGACATATCAGAAAACATTTTAAGGAAACTACTCCAAGCTCTCAAGCTGTGAACAAACAACTGATACACGTCCTGTTTATTGGTGGAGGTTCCCAGCTAGCGCTATATTCTCAGCACCTGTTTATGTCATTTGGTCTTTATATTATTCTTAGAGTAATTTATCCCTGTTCTTAATTTTTATGACTTGTTTGTTTGCACTGTACATAGCCAAGGGATTGTCTTTGTTTTTAAATTTGCTTTCCAGTTAATTAAAGTTTCACTGTTCATACTATGTGTTTTGCGTGTCTTCCCTTACTCTACCACAGACAACAGCCAAGCAGTCTCTTTTTTTTGTAAATGTGACAGGCATTGACACCAACCATTAGGAGGACTGCCGAACATCTACACTCCTACACTTTCCCATCACAATATATATATATATATATATATATATATATATATATATATATATATATATATGTCGTACCTAGTAGCCAGAACGCACTTCTCAGCCTACTATGCAAGGCCCGATTTGCCTAATAAGCCAAGTTTTCATGAAATAATTGTTTTTCGACTACCTAACCTACCTAACCTAACCTAACCTAACTTTTTCGGCCACCTAACCTAACCTAACCTATAAAGATAGGTTAGGTAGGGTTGGTTAGGGTCGGTCATATATCTAAGTTAATTTTAACTCCAATAAAATAAAATTGATTTCATACATAATGAAATGGGTAGCTTTATCATTTCATGAATAAAAAATTTGAAAAAATATATTAATTCATGAAAACTTGGCTTATTAGGCAAATCGGGCCTTGCATAGTAGGCTGAGAAGTGCGTTCTGGCTATTAGGTACGACATATATATATATATATATATATATATATATATATATATATATATATATATATATATATATATATATATATATCGTACCTAGTAGCCAGAACGCACTTCTCAGCCTACTATGCAAGGCCAGATTTGCCTAATAAGCCAAGTTTTCATGAATTAATTGTTTTTCGACTACCTAACCTACCTAACCTAACCTAACTTAACTTTTTCGGCTACCTAACCTAACCTAACCTATAAAGATAGGTTAGGTTAGGTTAGGTTCGGTCAAATATCTACGTTAATTTTAACTCCAATAAAATAAAATTGACCTCATACATTATGAAATGGGTAGCTTTATCATTTCATAAGAAAAGAATTAGAGAAAATATATTAATCCAGGAAAACTTGGCTTATTAGGCAAATCGGGCCTTGCATTGTAGGCTGAGAAGTGCGTTCTGGCTGCTAGGTACGACATATATATATATATATATATATATATATATATATATATATATATATATATATATATATATATATATATATATATATATATATATATATATATATATATATATATATATATATATATATATATATATATATATATATATTATATATATATATATATATATATATATATATATATATATATATATATATATATATATATATATATATATATATTATTAAATATGACCGAAAAAGTAAGATTAATAATTCTAACAGGAATTTTTTCGATCTTTCGTCCGTTTCTTTTCACTGTTAATGGTAATTAAAAAATCAATTCTCCAAAATTCATTTTTATTTCTAGTCTGACGCGACACTTGAGCGCGTTTTGTAAAACTTATTACATTTTCAAAGACTTTAGTTTACACATACACAACTGAATAGAACTTACACATCTTCGATTTGTTATGGAGACTTTCGTTGATGTTACTATTTCTCCATTCGTTTGTAGCATGAAGTAGGATCTGATTCGTGATCCGATATACAAGGCAGAAAATGAAATCAAAGACAACAAAACGCAACTACTTCATGCTACAAACAAATGGAGAAATAGCAACATCGACGAAAGTCTGTAACAAATCGAAGATGTGTAAGTTCTATTCAGTTGTGTATGTGTAAACTAAAGTCTTGGAAAATGTAATAAGTTTTACGAAACGCGCTCAAGTGTTGCGTCAGACTAGAAATAAAAATGGATTTTGGAGAATTGATTTTTGAATTACCACCAACAGTGAAAAGAAACGTACGAAAGATCGAGAAAATTCGTGTTAGAATTATTTATCTTACTTTTTCGGTCATATTTAATAATATATGTCTACAGGAAAGACTGCTACCAAAAAATACTAATATTAAAACGCACGACCCAGCAGCAAGGAATCATGCCTTCACGATAAAATATCGCCAGGATCTGATTCGTGATCAGATATACAAGGCAGAAAATGAAATCAAAGACAACAAAACGCAACTACTTCATGCTACAAACGAATGGAGAAATAGCAACATCGACGAAAGTCTCCGTAACAAATCGAAGATGTCTAAGTTCTATTCAGTTGTGTATGTGTAAACTAAAGTCTTTGAAAATGTAATAAGTTTTACGAAACGCGCTCAAGTGTCGCGTCAGACTAGAAATGAAAATGGATTTTGGAGAATTGATTTTTGAATTACCACTAACAGTGAAAAGAAACGTACGAAAGATCGAGAAAATTCGTGTTAGAATTATTTATCTTACTTTTTCGGTCATATTTAATAATATATGTCTACAGGAAAGACTGCTACCAAAAAATACTAATATTAAAACGCACGACCCAGCAGCAAGGAATCATGCCTTCACGATAAAATATCGCCAGGATCTAATTCGTGATCAGATATACAAGGCAGAAAATGAAATCAAAGACAACAAAACGCAACTACTTCATGCTACAAACGAATGGAGAAATAGCAACATCGACGAAAGTCTCCGTAACAAATCGAAGATGTCTAAGTTCTATTCAGTTGTGTATGTGTAAACTAAAGTCTTTGAAAATGTAATAAGTTTTACGAAATGCGCTCAAGTGTCGCGTCAGACTAGAAATAAAAATGGATTTTGGAGAATTTATTTTTGAATTACCACCAACAGTGAAAAGAAACGTACGAAAGATCGAGAAAATTCGTGTTGGAATTATTAATCTTACTTTTTCGGTCATATTTAATAATATATGTCTACAGGAAAGACTGCTACCAAAATATACTAATATTAAAACGCACGACCCAGCAGCAAGGAATCAAGCCTTCACGATAAAATATCACCAGGATCTGATTCGTGATCAGATATACAAGGCAGAAAATGAAATCAAAGACAACAAAACGCAACTACTTCATGCTACAAACGAATGGAGAAATAGCAACATCGACGAAAGTCTCCGTAACAAATCGAAGATGTCTAAGTTCTATTCAGTTGTGTATGTGTAAACTAAAGTCTTTGAAAATGTAATAAGTTTTACGAAACGCGCTCAAGTGTCCCGTCAGACAAGAAATAAAAATGGATTTTGGAGAATTGATTTTTGAATTACCACCAACAGTGAAAAGAAACGTACGAAAGATCGAGAAAATTCGTGTTAGAATTATTAATCTTACTTTTTCGGTCATATTTAATAATATATGTCTACAGGAAAGACTGCTACCAAAATATACTAATATTAAACGCACGACCCAGCAGCAAGGAATAAAGCCTTCAAGATAAAATATCGCCAGGATCTGATTCGTGATCAGATATACAAGGCAGAAAATGAAATGAAAGACAACAAAACACAACTACTTCATGCTACAAACGAATGGAGAAATAGCAACATCGACGAAAGTCTCCGTAACAAATCGAAGATGTGTAAGTTCTATTAAGTTGTGTATGTGTAAACTAAAGTCTTTGAAAATGTAATAAGTTTTACGAAACGCGCTCAAGTGTCGCGTCAGACTAGAAATAAAAATGAATTTTGGAGAATTGATTTTTGAATTACCTCCAACAGTGAAAAGTAATGTACGAAAGATTGAGAAAATTCGTGTTAGAATTATTTATCTTACTTTTTCGGTCATATTTAATAATATATGTCTACAGGAAAGACTGCTACCAAAATATACTAATGTATATATATATATATATATATATATATATATATATATATATATATATATATATATATATATATATATATATATATATATATATATATATATATATATATATATATATGCGGAAAATCCACAGAGAAATCCACAGTCTCTGTGGATTTTCCGCATAAAATGATCAGTGTTTTGTGATCGTCAATTGCATATATACATATATATGCATATATATATATGCATATATATATATATACATACATATATATATATATATATATATATATATATATATATATATATATATATATATATATTTATATATATAAATATATATATATATATATATATATATATATATATATATATATATATATATATATATATATATATATATATATATATATATATATATATATAACTGAAAACTCACACCCCAGAAGTGACTCGAACCCATACTCCCAGGAGCAACGCAACTGGTATGTACAAGACGCCTTAATCCACTTGACCATCAAGACCGGACAAAATGAGGTGATAGCCGAGGCTATTTGAACCACCCCACCGCCGGCACTCGGATAGTAATCTTGGGCATAGCATTTTACCAAATCACCACATTCTTTGGGGCACACGTGAGGAACACAAATGCGAACAAGCCTGAATGGTCCCCAGGACAATATGCAACTGAAAACTCACACCCCAGAAGTGACTCGAACCCATACTCCCAGGAGCAACGCAACTGGTATGTACAAGACGCCTTAATCCACTTGACCATCACGACCGGACAAAATGAGGTGATAGCCGAGGCTATTTGAACCACCCCACCGCCAGCACTCGGATAGTAATCTTGGGCATAGCATTTTACCAAATCACTACATTCTTTGGGGCACACGTGAGGAACACAAGATTTGTACCACCCCACCGCCAGCACTCGGATAGTAATCTTGGGCATAGCATTTTACCAAATCACCACATTCTTTGGGGCACACGTGAGGAACACAAGATTACTATCCGAGTGCCGGTGGTGGGGTGGTTCAAATAGCCTCGGCTATCACCTCATTTTGTCCGGTCGTGATGGTCAAGTGGATTAAGGCGTCTTGTACATACCAGTTGCGTTGCTCCTGGGAGTATGGGTTCGAGTCACTTCTGGGGTGTGAGTTTTCAATTGCATATTGTCCTGGGGACCGTTCAGGCTTGTTCGCATTTGTGTTCCTCACGTGTGCGTCAAAGAATGTGGTGATTTGGTAAAATGCTATGCCCAAGATTACTATCCGAGTGCCGGCGGTGGGGTGGTTCAAATAGCCTCGGCTATCACCTCATTTTGTCCGGTCGTGATGGTCAAGTGGATTAAGGCGTCTTGTACATACCAGTTGCGTTGCTCCTGGGAGTATGGGTTCGAGTCACTTCTGGGGTGTGAGTTTTCAGTTGCATATTGTCCTGGGGACCATTCAGGCTTGTTCGCATTTGTGTTCCTCACGTGTGCCCCAAAGAATGTGGTGATTTGGTAAAATGCTATGCCCAAGATTACTATCCGAGTGCCGGCGGTGTGGTGGTTCAAATAGCCTCGGCTATCACCTCATTTTGTCCGGTCGTGATGGTCAAGTGGATTAAGGCGTCTTGTACATACCAGTTGCATTGCTCCTGGGAGTATGGGTTCGAGTCACTTCTGGGGTGTGAGTTTTCAGTTGCATATTGTCCTGGGGACCATTCAGGCTTGTTCGCATATACATATATATATATATATATATATATATATATATATATATATATATATATATATATATATATATATATATATATATATATATATATATATATATATATATATATATATATATATATATATAATTATATATATATAATTACAGCCTACCCACATACGGTGCCCAAGCCATGTCCAACTCCCCCAGGAGGGTAATGCTTGCCGTGTTACTCTCCACAGGGGAAGGAGAGGGTGCACTCAGTGGGCAGCCAGGCGTCATCACATCTAAGCATGGCACATGTCGCACCTGACACACAGCCTCTTTCCAGCCAAGAATATGAACACCCAAGAGGAAACTGTCAAGTGTGTGACAGACGGCATCGTCTCAATGGAGATGGAACTGTCCGCTATTATTCTGTCAATTCAGGTGGTTGTCTAGGGTCTAGGCGCCTGCCCCGGGGCAGTGACGATGGACAACTTGCTGCAGGAGCGGGGAACAATACTTCCCTCAACTTCATTTCAGCAGATAATCTGCTTGAAGCAGTCAAAGCGACGTCCACCAGGACCTTGCCCTACATCCCAAAGGCTGCCCGTCACCAAACAGCAGCCAAACTCACCAGTCTGCTGACATAGGTCAACAATGCTCCCATAACCACTGGATCGTGGCACAATCTCCTTTTATTTGGGAATGCATGCCTAGCATTACCGCCCAGGAGAGACAAATCATTAGCAACCTCTGTAATCAGGGCACTTAATAAATTCCCCAGAGCAGACAACCTGGTCCGCCTTCCCCATCGTGCCAAGAACACCAGCCGCAGGACGACCAACAATAACTCACCTGAGAACCACAAAATGAGAGCACAGATCACCAAGAAAATAGAAGAGGGCAATACCACTGGTGCCATCAGAATCATGACCAGCGATGACACTATTGCCCCCCAGGAACGCCACGACAGCAGAGGCTTTTCAAGACAAACTCCCACCCAGAGCCCAAGACCGCAGCAGGGATCCCCAGGAAAACAATGCTGGAATAGAACCCTTGACTGTTCGAGAATCTGAGGTGTACAAAGCAGCCATGTCTTTCCCAACAGGTTCAGCAGGAGGCTTTACAGGCCTAAGACCCCAGCACATCAAACAAATGCTGAACCCGGTGCTTGGAGATGCTGCAAAGGACCTTCTAGTGGAACTTACCAGATTCTCCAACATGTGTTTGGCTGGCGGCATCCCTGAGGACATCAGGCCTGTCTTTTATGGAGCAGCACTCTGTGCTCTAAAGAAAAAGGATAGGGGAATCAGGCCCATTGCCGTTGGTAACACCCTCCGACGCCTCGTAGCTAAGGCTGCAGTTAGCCAGGAAGCAGCCATCTTGCTGAAACCTCATCAGCTCGGGTTTGGGATTCCCCTAGGCTGTGAAGCTGCAGCACATGCAGCGCGGGCTCACATTGCTGATCTCCCGGACCAGAAGGCACTAGTAAAGCTTGACTTCAAATATGCTTTCAATCAAGTCAGACGAGACGCTGTCCTCAGGGCTGTACACAACCATTTCCGTCCCCTTTACCCATTCATCCGATCGTGCTACAGTGGGGACTCTAAGCTTCTTTTTGGGGAGCATGAAATAAACTCCTGTGAAGGTGCCCAACAAGGTGACCCCTTAGCCCCCCTCCTTTTCTGCCTAGCTATCAAAGAGGTCACTGATAGTCTGACAAGCGAGCTAAACATCTGGTACCTGGATGATGGCACTCTTGCTGGAACCCTGGAAACCATTTTGGAGGATATAAGGAAAATCCAGGAGCAGGGAGCAGCCTTAGGCCTCATTCTCAATGCATCCAAATGTGAAATAATCTCCTGCAACCCAGACATCACTGGGCAAATACAAAATGTTCTTTCAGACATTCTCGTTGTCGAGCCACCGGACTGCACTCTCCTGGGTGCCCCCATTGGCCCACGAGCAATCGAGGAGGTCCTGGATGCAAAAATCACTGATCTAAAGAGAATGCTATACAGGATTGACAAGATTGATGCCCATGATGCTCTCTTTCTCCTCACAAGATGCCTATCTCTCCCTAAGTTGACCTACTTTCTGAGATGGTCTCCATCCTACAGCAGCCTTAGGTTAATTGTGTATGACACCCTTCTGAGGTCCATGCTGGTGAAAGTCCTGAACCTGCCATTGGACGACTCTCAGTGGGAGCAAGCAACCCTTCCTGTAAGACTCGGCGGCTTTGGTGTCCGCACAGCCTCCCAAATTGCTCTACCAGCCTTCCTTTCCTCCTCCCATGCATCGCACGACCTCGTCAGAGATATCTTACCTGCAACCCTGAGAGATTCAGCAGGAATACACGATCCTGCTTTCACTGAATGTTCAAATCAGTGGGATGTTCTTGCAGCCCCAGCAACCATTATAGAGCCAACAAAACACAAACAGTCCAGCTGAGATCACCCTCTAGTGGAAAAAGTAGCTGATGCCATGCTCAGCGCCGCAACATCAGACAAGGAGAAAGCCCGCCTCGGAGCAGTGCCTGCCCCCCATGCAGGAGACTTCCTCCTGGCAGTACCCATGTCAGCAATGGGCACACGCCTAGATCCAGAATCCCTTCGTGTAGCAGTGGCCGTCCGCCTTGATGCCCCAATTCACACTGAATGCAAGTGAATACAACACTGAATATTCAATACACTGAATATATTCAATACACTGAATACAACAGGGTGGAAGCAGACCAATACGGACTGCATGGGTTGCATTGTGGAAGCACAAAGGGCTGGCATGCAAGACACAACGAGGTCAATGACATCATCAAGAGAAACCTCGTCTCAGCTAGGTGCCCAGCGGAGAGAGAACCTCGCATCCAAGGGGTCCAAAACCCGGATTTCCCAGCACTTCACCCTAATGGCATCATCATATACTCCTGGAAGGATGGTAGACAATTGGTGTGGGACTACACATGTGTATCCACCCTGGCTGACACCTATGTACACTTCGGAGCTGATCAAGCAGGTGGGGCGGCCAACCACAGGGAAACAGCAAAATCACTCAAGTACAGGCGACTGGAAGGTCAATACCTCTTTGTTCCCATAGCGTCGGAGACGCATGGCCCCTGGGGCAAGAGTGCCCTGGGATTTCTCAAGGAATTGGGTTCCAAGCTCATTGACGTCACCAGAGACCCAAGGGCTTCCAGTTTTTTGTTTCAGCGCCTCAGTGTGGCGATACAGAGGGGAAATGCCTGCTGCGTCCTCGGTTCCTGTCCAGAAGCGGAGGAGCTTCAAGAGATCCATAACCTTTAGGCATTTGTCTTATATGTCTTGTAACCTTTAATTAAATACACACACACACACACACAAATATATATATATATATATATATATATATATATATATATATATATATATATATATATATATATATATATATATATATATATATTTTGTTACGATAATCTCCTTCAAGAAAGATTTGGCCTGCTCTTTCCTATCGTCATGTTACTTCAGTACATCTACAACATCTAGATACTACAAGCAAGTGTAGTACAAATTTGGTCAAATACGTTTTGCCAGGCACAAACGTATCACACTCGCTCTCCACCTGCCCCCTCCCTCGTCGCCGATCACCAAACTAGTATTTCCAGCCTGCCCGCTTCCGATTGGTGAATCGACGTCTGCACCACTGCACTTCTGCACCTCAGTGCCATCTACCTAGCTGATGTCTGGGCCTGCACCAGCCATTGGAGTTAGAATATTCTGTGCTCTCAAGCTGAAACAACCATATGATATATGCTCTGTCTATTAGTGGATGTTCTCAGCCAGCGCTTTATTCTCAGCACCTGTTAATTTCATTTTGTCTTTATCCATTTTAGAGTAATGTCACCACTATACTATTTTATGTTATTTTTAGAATCTTGTGAGTTTGCAGTGTACATAGCCAAGGAATTGTCTTATTCATAATTTGTTTTAAATTTAATTAAAGTTCCATTGTTCATACTATTTGTTTTGCTTGTTTTGCCTTACTTTGCCACAGGACACAACAGCTATGCAGTCATCTTTTTTTTTTAAATGTGATAGTCATTGACACCAGCCATTGGGACGACTGCCGAACACCTACACTTCTTTTTTCCATCACATTTAATGGGGGCCTGTCCGAGATGCCTTACTCAGGTACTAGTACTAAAACATCAATTTGTGGTAAGTGTACTTGACTTTGATACAGTTGCTTTTCAATATTTTCATTACTTTTAATATTTATATGGTGCTGTGTATTATGTGCTTTCCGAGGGTAGCATATTCCCAGCAAACACAAATCATCTACACAACGTTCGCCTATCTCTTCCCATAGATGTGGGAATGATTTGCATTGAGAATGGTGCAGGAGAGCCTTTGAGAAACTTTTACTCAAAAAATCCAAACACAAAGGTTTAATTATAAATTGTTTTTCTACAATTATTTTCTTCCAAATGTAAAACAAATAGTTTTTACATGTTTAAATATAAAATTTATGGTGTTTTTTTGTAAAATTCATGAATAAATTGTGAATGATATATATTGGCTGAGTGAAACCTTTAAAATCCATTTAGTTATAATATGAACAGAAAAAAGTAGTTTTCCAAATTTTCTAAAAATCGCTCTTTTTAACACAATTTGACTCCTTATGCATTCCACTAAACACTAATATCATGTTTAAATATATAATTTATGTATTATTCCCTAAGATAATTTATATAAATTATAAAAGTTGCTGGAAAGTGGTGAGAAAGAATCTGAAAACGTTTTGTTGTCTTATATTGGCGTGTTCTTATTAACTAGAGTGAGTAAGAGTGAGCGAGAGTGGGTAAGAGTGAGTAAGAGTGACTGAAGGTGAGTGAGAGTGCCAGAGAGTGTGTAAGTGTGAGTAAGAGTGAGTATAAGTAAGAGTGACTGAGAGTGAGTAAGAGTGACAGAGTGAGTGAGAGTAAGGGTGACAGAATGAGTGAGAGTAAAGTGATTGAGAGTAAGGGTGAGTATGAGAGTAAGAGTGATTGAGAGTTAGAGTGAGAGTAAGAGTGATTGAGAGTAAGAGTGATTGAGAGTAAGAGTGATTGGGAGTAAGAGTGATTGGGAGTAAGAGTAAGAGTAAGAATGAGAGTAAGAGTGATTGAGAGTAGGAGTGATTGGGAGTAGGAGTGATTGGGAGTAAGAGTGATTGAGAGTAAGAGTAATTGAGAGTAAGAGTATGAGAGTAAGAGTGAGAGAGTGAGTATGAATGGGTAAGGGTGACTGAGAGTGAGTAAGAGTGACAGAGTAAGAATGACAGAGTAAGAGTGATAGAGAGTAAGAGTGACAGAGAGTAAGAGTGACAGAGAGTAAGAGTGACAGAGAGTAAGAGTGACAGAGAGTAAGAGTGACAGAGAGTAAGAGTGACAGAGAGTAAGAGTGACAGAGTAAGAGTGAGTATGAGAGTGAGTAAGGATGACTGAGAGAAAGAGTGAGTAATAGTGCGTAAGAGTGATTGAGAGTTAGAGTGAGAGTAAGAGTGATTGAGAGTTAGTGAGAGTAAGAGTGATTGAGAGTTAGAGTGAGAGTAAGAGTGATTGAGAGTTAGTGAGAGTAAGAGTGATTGAGAGTAAGAGTTATTGAGAGTAAAAGTGATTGAGAGTAAGAGTGATTGGGAGTAAGAGTGATTGAGAGTAAGAGTGATTGGGAGTAAGAGTGATTGAGAGTAAAAGTGATTGAGAGTAAGAGTGATTGGGAGTAAGAGTGATTGAGAGTAAGAGTGATTGGGAGTAAGAGTGATTGGGAGTAGGAGTAAGAATGAGAATAAGAGTGATTGAGAGTAAGAGTGAGTAAGAGTAAGAATGAGAGTAAGAGTGATTGAGAGTAAGAGTGATTGAGAGTAAGAGTGATTGAGAGTAAGAGTGATTGGGAGTAAGAGTGATTGGGAGTAAGAGTAAGAGTGAGAGTAAGAGTAAGAATGAGAATAAGAGTGATTGAGAGTAAGAGTGATTGGGAGTAAGAGTAAGAGTAAGAATGAGAGTAGGAGTGATTGAGAGTAGGAGTGATTGGGAGTAGGAGTGATTGGGAGTAAGAGTGATTGAGAGTAAGAGTAATTGAGAGTAAGAGTATGAGAGTAAGAGTGAGAGAGTGAGTATGAATGGGTAAGGGTGACTGAGAGTGAGTAAGAATGACAGAGAGTAAGAGTGATAGAGAGTAAGAGTGATAGAGAGTAAGAGTGACAGAGAGTAAGAGTGACAGAGAGTAAGAGTGACAGAGAGTAAGAGTGACAGAGAGTAAGAGTGACAGAGTAAGAGTGACAGAGAGTAAGAGTGACAGAGAGTAAGAGTGACAGAGAGTAAGAGTGACAGAGAGTAAGAGTGACAGAGTAAGAGTGACTGAGTAAGAGTGAGTATGAGAGTGAGTAAGGATGACTGAGAGTAAGAGTGAGTAATAGTGCGTAAGAGTGATTGAGATTAAGAGTGAGTAATAGTGCGTAAGAGTGATTGAGAGTGAGAGTGATTATGAGAGAGTTAAGAGTGTGAGGTGTGAGAGGGTAGCAGGCCAGGGAGGCAGGATGTGTGGTCACAGGCGAGGCCTAGGCCTCGTGATCTCTAATGTTGGTTTTTATATATATGTTGGATTTTTTGTCCTGTTTCAAATTATAATTATTTAGCAGGAATGTAATAAGATATTGCACAGTATTAATGTGACAATAATATATGCATTATTTCCTTGATAATCAAACTTGTTGTTCAAAGATAATATACAATCTTTGAAGGAAACATTTTGAGAGCGCGAGCTGGCAACACTAGGCTGGTAGTGAGAGAGACATATGGTTAGTTGTGCTCAGACCTTCAGTGGTGAAGGGTGTGTCCCAGCTGGCCGCCACCCGCCGCCACCCGCCACCACCCGCCACCCGCCACCACCCACCAGCCGCCACCTGCCACCACCCACCACCAGCCGCCACCTGCCACCACCCACCACCAGCCGCCACCAGCCACCACCCACCACCAGCTGCCACCCGCCACCACCCACCACCCACCACCAGCCGCCACCTGCCACCACCCACCACCAGCCGCCACCCGCCACCACCCACCACCAGCCGCCACCCGCCACCACCCACCACCAGCCGCCACCCGCCACCCACCACCAGCCGCCACCCGCCACCACCCACCACCCACCACCAGCCGCCACCTGCCACCACCCACCACCAGCCGCCACCCGTCACCACCCACCACCAGCCGCCACCCGCCACCAGCCACTGCCACCCACCACCGCCACTCACCACCCGCCGCCACCACCCACCACCAGCCGCCACCCGCCACCAGCCACTGCCACCCACCACCGCCACTCACCACCCGCCGCCACCACCCACCACCAGCCGCCACCCGCCACCACCCACCACCCACCACCAGCCGCCACCTGCCACCACCCACCACCAGCCGCCACCCGCCACCACCCACCACCAGCCGCCACCCGTCACCACCCACCACCAGCCGCCACCCGCCAACAGCCACTGCCACCCACCACCGCCACTCACCACCCGCCGCCACCACCCACCACCAGCCGCCACCCGCCACCAGCCACTGCCACCCACCACCGCCACTCACCACCCGCCGCCACCACCCACCACCAGCCGCCACCCGCCACCACCCACCACCCACCACCAGCCGCCACCTGCCACCACCCACCACCAGCCGCCACCCGCCACCAGCCGCCACCCGCCACCAGCCACCGCCACCCACCACCGCCACTCACAACCCGCCGCCACCACCCACCACCAGCCGCCACCCGCCACCAGCCACGGCCACCCACCACCGCCACCCGCCGCCACCACCCACTACCACCAGCCGCCGCCGCCACCACCACCCACCACCACCGCCGCCACCACCCATCACCGCCGCCGCCACCACCACCCACCACCACCGCCGCCACCACCCATCACCGCAGCCACCACCCACCACAGCCGCCGCCGACACCACCGCCACCACCCACCACAGCCGCCACCACCACCCACCACCACCACCACCACCCACCACCGCCGCCACCACCCGCCGCCACAAGCCGCCCCCGCCCGCCACCGCCCGCCACCAGCCGCCATCACCACCACCACCACCACCAGCCGCCATCACCGCCACCAGCCGCCACCAGCTGCCACCACCACCAGCCGCCACCACCACCACCACCAGCCGCCATCACCGCCACCAGCTGCCACCACCACCAGCCGCCATCACCGCCACCAGCTGCCACCACCACCAGCCGCCACCACCAGCCGCCACCACCGCCACCACCACCTGCCACCAGCCGCCACCACCGCCCGCTATCAGCCGTCACCGCCCGTTGCCACAGTCGCCACCGCAAGCCGCCACCGCCAGCCGCCACCAGCCCCCCCCACCGCCGATCGTCACCACCCATCACAGACGCCGCCGTCCGCCACCGCCCGCCACCGCCCGCCACCGCCCGCCACCGCCCGCCACCACCCACCACAGAAGCCACCACCCACCACCCGCCGCCACCACCCACCACCACCAGCCGCCGCCGCCACCCACCACCACCAGCCGCCGACGCCACCACCACCCACCACCACCGCCGCCACCACCCACCACCACCAGCCGCCGCCGCCACCACCACCCACCACCACCGCCGCCACCACCACCCACCACCACCCACCACCACCGCCGCCACCACCCACCACCGCCAGCCGCCACCACTCATCACAGACGCCGCCACCCGCCACCGCCAGACACAGCCGCCAGTGTCCGCCACCGCCGCCACTGTCCGCCACCGCCCGCCACCGCCACCACTGTCCGCCACCGCCGCCACTGTCCGCCACTGTCCGCCACCGCCACCACTGTCTGCCACCGCCACCACTGTCCGCCCGCCGCCTCCACTGTCCGCCCGCCGCCACCACTGTCCGCCCGCCGCCGCCACTGTTCGCCCGCCGCCGCCACTGTCCGCCCGCCGCCGCCACTGTCCGCCCGCCGCCGCCACTGTCCGCCCGCCGCCACTGTCCACCACCGCCGCCACGGTCCGCCCGCCGCCACTATCCGCCACAGCCGCCACTGTCCGCCCGCCGCCACTGTCCGCCCGCCGCCACTGTCGGCCCGCCGCCACTATCCGCCACCGCCGCCACTGTCCTCCCGCCGCCACTGTCCGCCCGCCGCCACTGTCCGCCCGCCGCCGCCCTGTCCGCCCGCCGCCACTGTCCGCCCGCCACCACTATCCGCCACCGCCGCCACTGTCCGCCCGCCGCCACTATCCGCCACCGCCGCCACTGTCCGCCCGACGCCACTGTCCGCCCGCCGCCACTATCTGCCACCGCCGCCACTGTCCACCCGCTGCCACTATCCGCCACCGCCACCACTGTCCGGCACCGCCACCACTGTCTGCCACCGCCACCACTGTCTGCCACCGCCACCACTGTCTGCCACCGCCACCACTGTCCGCCCGCCGCCACCACTGTCCGCCCGCCGCCACCACTGTCCGCCCGCCGCCACCACTGTCCGCCCGCCGCCACCACTGTCCGCCCGCCGCCTCCACTGTCCGCCCGCCGCCACCACTGTCCGCCCGCCGCCACCACTGTCCGCCCGCCGCCGCCACTGTTCGCCCGCCGCCGCCACTGTCCGCCCGCCGCCGCCGCCACTGTCCGCCCGCCGCCACCACTGTCCGCCCGCCGCCGCCACTGTCCACCACCGCCGCCAAAGCCGCCACGGTCCGCCCGCCGCCACTATCCGCCACAGCCGCCACTATCCGCCACCGCCGCCACTGTCCGCCCGCCGCCACTGTCCGCCCGCCGCCACTATCCGCCACCGCCGCCACTGTGCGCCCGACGCCACTGTCCGCCCGCTGCCACTATCTGCCACCGCCGCCACTGTCCACCCGCTGCCACTATCCGCCACCGCCACCACTGTCCGGCACCGCCACCACTGTCTGCCACCGCCACCACTGTCTGCCACCGCCACCACTGTCTGCCACCGCCACCACTGTCCGCCCGCCGCCACCACTGTCCGCCCGCCGCCACCACTGTCCGCCCGCCGCCACCACTGTCCGCCCGCCGCCACCACTGTCCGCCCGCCGCCTCCACTGTCCGCCCGCCGCCACCACTGTCCGCCCGCCGCCACCACTGTCCGCCCGCCGCCGCCACTGTTCGCCCGCCGCCGCCACTGTCCGCCCGCCGCCGCCGCCACTGTCCGCCCGCCGCCACCACTGTCCGCCCGCCGCCGCCACTGTCCGCCCGCCGCCGCCACTGTCCGCCCGCCGCCGCCACTGTCCACCACCGCCGCCAAAGCCGCCACGGTCCGCCCGCCGCCACTATCCGCCACAGCCGCCACTATCCACCACCGCCGCCACTGTCCGCCCGCCGCCACTGTCCGCCCGCCGCCACTATCCGCCACCGCCGCCACTGTCCGCCCGCCGCCACTATCCGCCACCGCCGCCACTGTCCGCCCGCCGCCACTGTCCGCCCGCCGCCGCCACTGTCCGCCCGCCGCCACTGTACGCCCGCCGCCACTATCCGCCACCGCCGCCACTGTCCGCCACAGCCGCCACTCTCCGCCGTACAGCCTCGATCCCCTCTCTCCGTTAGTAAATAATTATAATTGTTAGTAAATAATAAAAGAAATATAAATTATTAGATTTTTTTTACCCTTAAATTGGTTTTAATATTTAAATTGAAAATAATAATATAATATAAAATATAATAAAAATAATATAATATAAAATATAATAAAAATAATATAATATAAAATATAATTTAATTTCAAGAAATTTAACTTTAAACACAAAGATGTGAAAAGGGTTCAGATTATTGGCTCAAACCTTTCATAAGAGATTCATATTGGTATATGAATGGATTATGAATGACTCATGTTAGGAGTGTAAAGTTGCCACAACATCTCAAATTAGTGTTAGATACATATGTCTTGGTTATAAGTTTTGAAAACCTATTTAAGTCCACACACAATATCGTATCTGATACGATAAAACAAACGTTTCCAATACTTTCAAATACTTTCCAGATATGTTGTGGCAACCTAAAATTGTTTGCTGGGTTGTGAGTGTTGGATAACTGTGGATTACGTGGTGACTGGAGGCCTCAGTCATTCTCTTAATTGGTCATCCCTCCCTCAGTGTTATTACTCGTGTATTCCACCTTTTTTGTCCCTAGGATATTTCTCAAATTATGGCAGACCATCATTTTTGGTACCCTGGTACTTTGATTTGTCTTCGGGCCAAAGCACCCTGTCTCCTGCAATCCAACCACAGGAGGATACTGAGGGCCATAGTTCCTCTAGCACGGACTACGCTGTTGAGTTGGGACCTCAACAGCAGTTCTCGTCACCAGTTGACACTCGCACCCCTATACGTCGGTCAGAGATGATGATATTTACTCAGGTAGGGAATTAGCTTTCTTTTTTCAGAGCACAAGGGACCGCTAATTCTGTAAGTATCATATAATTAAAGTAGGAAAACCCTTGCTTCTGTCCTATAGAGACTCGGCAAAGTATCCCCACATTCTTGGACTACCTTTTTAATTTTGAAACAATTAAAAGTTTCATTTGTTTTACAAACTATCGGTTTCATTTACTTAGTAGGATTTTCTTGCCTTTATTCTCTTACATTGAGTACTGGGTACAAGATTTCCTGCGATTTTGATTTACTAATCATTTACCATACTAATATTAACGTTAATTGTTAACGATTAAATTTCCACAGGATAGTTACCAGTTGCCACGTCATCCTATTACTGACACTTACAATATCACAAGTATATTCGTTGTACACTTACTTGCTATTTCAAAATGTTTCGTCTCTCAGCATTTCGTAACGATCCAGCAAGGGAAGTAGGGAACTTAAGTCCTGCCAAGAGGGCCGAATTACAAACTCTTGCACACGAGTATCAACTAGGTGCTCCCATTGGAGCCAACAGAAATGACTTGCACAATCTTATCTTGGATTACCTCTTAGATGAAGGAATCATAGACTCTGATGTTCACGAAAACTATTATATTGCAGATAAACATGTTCTGGCAGCTATGAAGTTGAAGCTCGAACTAGCGAACATAGAGCGGGAACAACAAAAAGAAGCTCTCCAGATAAGAGAACGTGAGGCTGCCCTAAAGAAGGAAGAACAGGAACGCCGCGAGGCTGCCCTAAAGAAAGAGCAACAGGAACGCGAGGTGGCCATAAAGGAACGCGAGATGGCTCTAAAGAAAGAAGAGGCAGCCCTACACCGTGAGCGGGAGAGGGAACAGCTTGAAGCAAAAAAACTTCACCTCTAGATGCAACGTGAGCACGATAAACAGCAACCTGAGAGTGTTCTAGCATATCGTCGAAAAGAACTCACCTTGGAATCTACACACCTCACTCAGCGCCATCAAGCTATCGCTAGTCTTCCCGTAAGTTTATATGTCTCCCATGGAAGTAAGTTAATGCCACCATTCGTTGAGACAGAGATAGATGTGTTTTTCACCACTTTGGAGACCCTAGCTAAAAAACTTAGCTGGTCTGAAGATCAATGGTCTACCCTTCTCAGAGTGCATCTCACAGGTAGAGCTGCGGTTACTCTCAGTACCTTAGCGTCTGTGAATGACTTCCAAACCCTGAAGCAAGCAGTTTTAGACGCCTACCTTCCCTCCACCGAAAGCTACAGACGAAAATTCCGTGATTATCTAAAGGCAAGTACCACCACCTTTTTAGAATTTGCCAATACAAGGAAAAGATATTTCATGAAAGGCTGGAAGCAGCACATGTCTCTACATTTTCAGAACTCGTCAACCTCATTCTAGTTGAGGAATTCTTTAGACGTGCCCCCCCCCTTCCATCCGTTTATATTTAGCAGACAAAGAAGAAACCGACTACATCAGATGTGCGAAGTCGGCTGACACCTACAGCCTCATACACCGGCTAACACCAGACCCACCTTTCAGTAAGAAGTTTTGGTATAGTTATGACAAAGTGAGTACCGATTAAGCGAGCTCCCAATTGTATTGTAAGTATTGCAAGCTCTTTGGACATACCATAGATAAATGTGGGATGGCTCAATACAAAGGCTATAGTGAAACTCCTAAACCAAAACCGACTCCTCCTAAGTCCGGTAAGCCTGTGATGAATGTTGGTGTTCCTGTTAATGATCTTTCTCTCTTCAGCGAACACCTTAATCCTGGAACTGTCTCTGCCAACAGTACAGATTCGGAGGGACGTTTCAAATTGAAGATCTTGAGGGACACAGCGGCTCTGCAGTCAATAATATTGAAATCGGCTGTGCCTAACATCACCTACACCAGGGAGACGGTCCTTATCACTGACCTCACTGCCACCACTCCGTATCCACTCGCCAGAGTCCACCTGGATTGTCCTTTTGTGACTGGTGAAGTCCAAGTCGCCATCAGGGAAAAGCCTTTTCCCATGTCAGGAGTGCAACTTCTCCTGGGCAACGACTTGGCCGAAGATCTGCAACCTTCCAACCTGATCATCATGGACAAACTCCAGGTATGTGACTCTGTAGTGGAGAACCCCATCTTAAAGTATGTTCCAGCAGAGGTTCAAGAAAGTGATGAAGTTTCTTCTCCGGTTTTGGTGACCACCCGTGCACAAGCTGCACGACCGCAACCAGCTGACTCTACTGCTACCGCTGTCCCTCAAGACCATCAGAACCTACAACAGAATTTTACTATGTTGGAGTTCCGTAAGTTACAGAGGGAGGATCCTTCATTAACACCATTATTCTTCCAGGCTGAGACTCAACCTGACAGTATCCCTGGGTTCTTCCAAGAGAATCAGTTGCTCTACCACAGGTACAGACCAAGAAAGCTGACAGAGGATGATGATTGGGCAAATGTCGACCAACTAGTGGTTCCCACCAGCCTACGGCCCGATATTCTACACCTGGCCCATGGAGCTCTTTCTCACTATGGTTTTAATAAAACCTATCACGGAATCAGACAAGACTACTACTGGCCAGGTATGGTTAAAGACGTCAAAAGTTATGTACAACAGTGTCATATATGATAGATGGCACGGAAACCTAACATCCCGATTCCCAAAGCTCCTTTAATTCCCATCCTGGTGCCTGCGGAACCTTTCCACAGATTCGTCATTGACTGTGTTGGTCCTTTACCCCGGACCAGTTCTGGCAACGCTTACATACTAACCATCCTGTGTCCAACCACCAGATTTCCCATAGCAGTTCCTGTAAAGAACATTACGGCTGCTACGGTGGTAAAACAACTATTGAAGATCTTTACCCAGTACGGATTTCCAAAGGAGGTTCAAAGTGACTGTGGCACCAACTTCACCAGTGATCTCTTCAAGAAGACGCTAGAAGAGTTCAACATCACTAAGGTATTGTCCAGCCCCTATCATCCTGCTTCACAGGGTTCTCTTGAACGTAGTCATCAAATGATTAAATCACTCCTAAAGAAATTTTGCAATGAAACCATGAAAGACTGGGATAAACAACTTGACATCATCATGTGTATTTTCAGAAGTCTCCCAAATGAGTCTCTAGGAGTATCTCCTTATGAGATGCTCTACGGACGTAAGTGCCGTACTCCTCTCAAAGTTTTTAAGGACTCTCTACATAATGCCACCTTCAGTGACCCTCAGAATGTGCCCCAGTTTCTTCAAAACTTAAAGCACATTCTAGAGAGAGTACATAAATTTGCTAATAACAATCTATTGAAAGCTCAAGAGAGGATGAAGACTCATTTTGACCGCAGCGCAAACGCATTTTGAACGCAGCAAAATCAGGAAATTTAAACCAGGAGACTTCGTGTTGATATATTTTCCTATCCCAGGTTCTCCATTGCAAACTAAGTTTTCAGGACAATACCGCATCCAGGAGTGCAGAAAAAAACACAACTACGTTCTTGAGACTCCAGATAGGCGGCGGAGGACCCAGTTGTGCCACGTCAATCTACTCAAGGAGTATAAAGGTATTCCCCCCACTGTGTTAATGTCACTCTCCACTTTCAAAGTTTCATACCTCCAAAGTGAGACCTTCACTGCTTCTATTACGGAGAGCTTTGACTCTGAGTCAGTGCCTTCCAAGTCGGAAATCCGTAATGATCTTCCTAAAAATTTATGTTTATATTTCTTTTTGCAATGTATTTAGTATTCACGCCAAGTATCATAGAGGAATTGTATTATTTGTTGTTAGGCATTTTTGTTATATTAAATATTAAAGTTTTTCATTCTTTTAGAATTTATCCCGCCATTCTCACCACCGTAAAGAGGTCAGAAGCAATTTTTTCACTTTGTTTTACTTTTTTATTTAATGTGAATGGCATTCCACCAGCCAGAATAACCACTGCTCTATTATTTCACTTTTACGTCATATTAAAGTGGGGGCCTTTCCTAAGAGCCTTGCTCACGTAATGCACCTAGATCCATTCCTCAAAGTTGTGTTAGTTGTATTTGGCTTTAACACATGTTTGTTTTTTCAGAACTCCCTATTTTGAGTCATTTTTGGTGTATAATACTTTATACATTCCAGGTGTAGGAAAATATGCCTGTTGGATTGACTTCGGATTACGTGGGTGTCTTATGCACAAATTTATACTCGTTATTGGTTGTCTAAAAATCTTTGCTATATCCTGTGATTTCCACCTTTTTCTCGTCTCTACAGAAGAGGTTCTCACTCAGGCAAATCACCCCCTTGGGTACTCTGGTACTTTGGTCTGTCTCTTGGCTATTACGTCTACTCTTTGCAATCCGTACTTAGGAGGAAGTATTGGACCTTAGTTCGTCTTGCATTTAGAACTTCGTTGTACCGTTGGGACCCATACAGCAGTTCTCGTCAATATTAACACTCACGGCACCCATACGCTTCGATCAGAAATCATGGTACTTACAGAGTAAGGGAGTTACCATTCTTTTCCAGAGCACAAAGTGTGATAACTCTGTAAGTACTATCTAGTTAAGTAGGGCACCCCTTACCCTTATCTTCGTCATTTATAGAGTACCAGGTAAGAAATCCCTATATCCTTTGGACTACCTCGAAACAATTTAATTTTTTCCATTCAAGTAGGACTCCTCTTGCCCTCATTCACATCATTTATAGAGTACCGGATATAGAAATCCCTACATCCTCGAAACACTTCGTTTGACCCTTTGATATTATTAGTCAATTTAATCACTCGATTATATAACTCTCGGTGCCTTCTTCGTGGCCTCATGACGTGTCCTCTGAGAATGCCGAGCCTACCCGGGCCACAGGTCAGCCAAAACGCAGGTCCACTGGGGGCACCGTTGTGGAGGCCGTCAACCACACGTCCAGCTGGTCTGCTGGCAGGTACTGAGCCACCAAGGCTGGTACGGCCACTCCACGAACGATATAAGGGGTACGCCCTAGACAGGAGTCTCGTGTGATATCACAAATCACACTCCTGTCTTCAGTACCCCAGTGGATGATCGTCTCCAACAGTCGGTCCCGGGTAAATCCTTTCACTGCCACTCCACTGGCAGGCTAACACACCACAGTGTTCTTCCGGGGGGACGACGTCACAACAGCTGCAGCAAACTTCACAGTATGGAGACTGGCTGCCTCGGGTAGACTGACTCCACTTCCATCACAGTGGTCCCAGGTCGGCTCTGTAAGCAGACACGTCATCAATAACCGGGACACTAATACATCTCACTTACGGGCTCGGGTAACCTTATAACTTATAATCATTAAGTTTACACAGGATAGTTTAAAGTCTCCACATCATCCTGTCAATCTGACACATCATATACATTGGTTCACAATTTGAAGGGAATTCTCTGCATATTATTTGTCGCTAATTCACTCACCATGTTTCACCTTGCCGCATTCCGACATAACCCAGAAGATGAAGTGGGCACGCTAATCCGTGCCACCAAGGCTGAACTGCTTACTCTAGTAAAAGAGTTCCATATTACTCCTCATAGAGTCACTAAAACTGATATCCATAATCTAATCCTCGACTTTTTAGTAGACAATGATCGAATCACATCAGCGGGTCATGAACAACAACTAATTGCAGATACCTGGTTGATGCGGTTCTGGGAGTTCTTCTACTCCCCAAGCCCGGCCCGAGGCCAGGCTTGACTTGTGAGAGTTTGGTCCACCAGGCTGTTGCTTGGAGCGGCCCGCAGGCCCACATACCCACCACAGCCCGGTTGGTCCGGCACTCCTTGGAGGAATAAATCTAGTTTCCTCTTGAAGATGTCCACGGTTGTTCCGGCAATATTTCTTATGCTTGCCTGGAGGACGTTGAACAACCGCGGACCTCTGATGTTTATACAGTGTTCTCTGATTGTGCCTATGGCACCTCTGCTCTTCACTGGTTCTATTCTACATTTTCTTCCATATCGTTCACTCCAGTACGTTGTTATTTTACTGTGTAGATTTGGTACTTGGCCCTCCAGTATCTTCCAGATGTATATTATTTGATATCTCTCTCGTCTTCTTTCTAGATAAGAGCGCCCTGGCAACTATGAAGCTGAAGATAGAGCTCGCCATCATAGAACGTGAACGTCAGAAGGAAGCTCTTCAGGTCCAGAGGGAGCAAGCTGCCCTTCAGAAGGAAGCTCTTCAGGTAAAAGAACGTGAAGCTGAACTTCAACTTCAGATCGCTGAAAAACAAACTACCCTCCAGAAGGAACAAGTTGAACTTCAACGTGAACGTGAACAGGAAGCTCTTCAGCGAACGAGAACTCGAACTTCAACACCAAGCCGCTGAAAAACAAGGTGCATTGGACCGTTCTATGATGGTGTGACCAAGAGAGATTAGAGCTCCGCCGTCAAGGCCTTGACCTTGAAACCGTCCACATCACTCGGCGCAAGGAAGCAGAAACTAACCTCCTGGTACGTTTCAATCTTTCTCATGCCATTAAGTTAATGCCAACTTTTGTAGAGGCTGTCGTAGATACATTCTTTACTTCATTTGAGGCTCTAGCTAACCAACTCAGCTGGCTTCAGGATCAGTGGTTTATACTACATACAATACAATATACAATATATACAATCGTTGTCCTCTTTCAATTTACTGGGTCTATAGCGGCGGTAGAGTAAATGGTTCTCCACGAAAAACCCAGGGATGGAGTCTGATCGTGTTTCTGCCTGAAAGAATAAAGATGTTAGGGGATGGATCTCCTCTCTGCAACTTACGGAACTCCAACAGGCTGAGATTCGGTGGGGGACCCTAAGAATCTTGAGGGACTGCTGGGGCAGCTGGTTGCCGTTGAGCAGCTTTGACACATGTCGTCACCGTGACAAGCTTGAAGATGTCCTCAGAATCGTCGGTCGATTGAACCTCCTCTGCAACTTATTTCATAATAGGATCCTCCACGGATGAGTCACATACCTGGGGGTTTTCTCGGATAATTAGGTTCGTGGGTTGTTGATCTTCTGCCACGTCGTTGTCCAGGAGAAGTTGAACTGGTATGGGGGAAAGACTTTTCCCGGATGACGACTTGGACTTCACCACTAACGAACGAACAATCCAGGCGGACTCTTGCGAGTGGGTATGGAGTGGTTGCAGTGAAGTCTGTGATGAGGCCGGTTTTTTCGGTGTAGATGACGTTGGGTACAGCTGATTGGAGGAGTATCGACTGAAGAGCAACTGTGTCCCTCAAGATGTTCACTTGGATCCTTCCCACCGAATCCTTACCGCTGGTTGAAACAGTTCCGGGTTATAGATGTCTGTTGAAGAGAGAAAGATCAAAAGATAGACCAAAAATTTTCATTACAGGCTTAGGAATTAGTGAGTAGTTCACATTACTAGTACTCACTTTATCAGGACTGGACCCAAATGGTTTACCAGGAGGTGTGTTGGATGTCACTGAATGAGACTGTAGGTGTCAGCGAATTGCGCACATTTAGTAAAGTAGGTCTCTTCCTTGTCTGAAAGGTAGAGACGTACAAGAGTAGGAACACGACGCAAGAATTCTTCCACCAAGATGAGGTTGCTGAGGTCTACAAAGGTGGTGACTTGGGCCGATTCCAGCCACTTCATATAATATCTTTTCTTATGTTTGGCGAACTCTAGGTAAGTATTAGCACTGGATTTGAGGTAGTCCCTAAACTTACGTCTATAACTCTTTACGGATAGGAGATAGGCATCAAGCACTGCCTGTTTCAACACCTAGTCAGTTCCTGAAGCCAGAGAACTGAGGGTCACGGAAACTCTACCTGTCAAATATGACCCGAAAAGTATAAACCACTGATCCTGAAGCCAGCTAAGTTGGTTAGCTAGAGCCTCAAATGAAGTAAAGAATGTATCTACAACAGTCTCTACAATAGATGACATTAACTTAATGGCATGAGAATGATTGAAACGTACCAGGAGGTTAGTTTCTGCTTCCTTGCGCCGAGTGATGTGGACGGTTTCAAGGTCAAGGCCTTGACGGCGGAGCTCTAATCTCTCTTGGTCACGCCATCATAGAACGGTCCAATGCACCTTGTTTTTCAGCGGCTTGGTGTTGAAGTTCGAGTTCTCGTTCGCTGAAGAGCTTCCTGTTCACGTTCACGTTGAAGTTCAACTTGTTCCTTCTGGAGGGTAGTTTGTTTTTCAGCGATTTGAAGTTGAAGTTCAGCTTCACGTTCTTTTACCTGAAGAGCTTCCTTCTGAAGGGCAGCTTGCTCCCTCTGGACCTGAAGAGCTTCCTTCTGGCGTTCACGTTCTATGATGGCGAGCTCTATCTCCAGCTTCATAGTTGCCAGGGCGCTCTTATCTGCAATTAGTTGTTGTTCATGACCCGCTGATGTGATTCGATCATTGTCTACTAAAAAGTCGAGGATTAGATTATGGATATCAGTTTTAGTGACTCCATGAGGAGTAATATGGAACTCTTTTACTAGAGTAAGCAGTTCAGCCTTGGTGGCACGGATTAGCGTGCCCACTTCATCTTCTGGGTTATGTCGGAATGCGGCAAGGTGAAACATGGTGAGTGAATTAGCGACAAATAATATGCAGAGAATTCCCTTCAAATTGTGAACCAATGTATATGATGTGTCAGATTGACAGGATGATGTGGAGACTTTAAACTATCCTGTGTAAACTTAATGATTATAAGTTATAAGGTTACAATAATCGAGTGATTAAATTGACTAATAATATCAAAGGGTGAAACGAAGTGTTTCGAGGATGTAGGGATTTCTATATCCGGTACTCTATAAATGATGTGAATGAGGGCAAGAGGAGTCCTACTTGAATGGAAAAAATTAAATTGTTTCGAGGTAGTCCAAAGGATATAGGGATTTCTTACCTGGTACTCTATAAATGACGAAGATAAGGGTAAGGGGTGCCCTACTTAACTAAATAGTACTTACAGAGTTATCACTCTTTGTGCTCTGGAAAAGAATGGTAACTCCCTTCCTCTGTAAGTACCATGATTTCTGACCGAAGCGTATGGGTGCCGTGAGTGTCAATTTTGACGAGAACTGCTGTATGGGTCCCAACGGTACAACGAAGTTCTAAATGCAAGACGAACTAAGGTCCAATACTTCCTCCTAAGTACGGATTGCAAAGAGTAGACGTAATAGCCAAGAGACAGACCAAAGTACCAGAGTACCCAAGGGGGTGATTTGCCTGAGTGAGAACCTCTTCTGTAGAGACGAGAATAAGGTGGAAATCACAGGATATAGCAAAGATTATTAGACAACCAATAACGAGAATAAATTTGTGCATAAGACACCCACGTAATCCGAAGTCAATCCAACAGGCATATTTTCCTACACGTGGAATGTATAAAGTATTATACACCAAAAAGTACTCAAAATGGGAGTTCTGAAAAAACAAACATGTGTTAAAGCCAAATACAACTAACACAACTTTGAGGAATGGATCTAGGTGCATTACGTGAGCAAGGCTCTTAGGAAAGGCCCCCACTTTAATATGACGTAAAAGTGAAAGAATAGAGCAGTGGTTATTCTGGCTGGTGGAATGCCATTCACATTAAATAAAAAAGTAAAACAAAGTGAATAAAACTGATTCTGACCTCTTTACGGTGGTGAGAATGGCGGGATAAATTCTAAAAGAATGAAAAACTTTAATATTTAATATAACAAAAATGCCTAACAACAAATAATACAATTCCTCTATGATACTTGGCGTGAATACTAAATACAATGCAAAAATAAAAATAAAAATATGACGGTCACGTTAGTAGCAAAATTAAAGGTGCAGGAAACATACATTATTCATGGTCTGGTCGAGTCTACCGACACCCAGGGGAGTGAGAATAGATCTTGCAGCTTAGAACACTAAGAATATTCTGAGGTCTGGCTGGTGTTGAGCTGCCTATATAGGCGGCCAGGCATTATTGTAGGTGGCGCTGATGTGCATGTAACTATCACCGGCACTCTTAAACGAGTGGTTAGGCTGGTGAGTGGAGTTGGTCCCAGACAGCAGTTGTCCAGGGACCAGATTCACGAAGCAGTTACGAAAATTCTTACGAACGTGTACATCTTTCCTCAATATTTGACGGCATTGGTTACATTTATTAAACAGTTTACAAGCATGAAAACTTCCCAATCAACTGTTGTTATTGTTATAAACAGCCTCCTGTTGTTTCGGAGCTCATTAACTGTTTAATAATTGTAAACAAAGCCGCCAAAGATTGAGAAAAGATGGACAGGTTCGTAAGTGCTTGCGTAACTGCGTCGTGAATCTGGCCCCCAAGTGTGTTAGGTACTTGAGGAGGAGGGTGGTGGTAGTGTCTGTCTAGACACGGCCACTGAGCATGTATTGTTGTTGTTCTTGAAGTTGATTTCTTACATTGGAGTATGTAGATATGTTGTATAATAGGCGGTAAAGGAATAGACAGAATCTTCTTGCCTAAGCAGGAGATTTCCGTAACAAAAGCCACTTAACTAGACAAATAAATGGAATAGAATAATTTATCTATACAAACTCCAGTTGACTATGTAAAACTGAATACATATTACGAAGTGGCAACAAGCAAGTTTGTGCAAATTAAAGAACAAATATAGACTTATTTGACTGCACAAGCAAACACTAAAATAACAAGTGAAGGTCTAGATAGCATCATGAACGACTTGGCCCAGTATGAAGTTGATACTCTGTCTATGGATGGGGGGAGGGGGGTTGGTATAAATCCAGTTATGGGATTGGTTAAGGTAAATTAGATTATGTTAATAGTGAGTATATTGTGTACAATTTAACATTCCTAAGACAATTATGTAAAATGGAGTCCAGGTCCAGATTCGAGAGGTTAGGTTAAGATTGGATTGGTTTAATTAATGAAGGAAAAATACTCAATATTTTATTTATAATAACCTCAGTGCTAGAGGTTAGGTTAGGAGAGGTTGGTTTATATTTATGTAAGATTAATGTTCAAAGCAAAACATTGTTAGGAATATGATGCAATATTAAAGCAAGATCCTTGTAACTGAGGGCAATCAACACAGGATTCGTAATCGTGAATCACTCAGACTCTTCCATCGTTACTGCGACCCATTGAGGGATTAACACCTGAGTCTTCCGGTGTGTACGCCAGCAGCGCTACAATTCACCACAAACGCCACAAAGCTAGGACCCCTATCCCTAAAGACGATGCATACTCAACTACCTTCTGAAAGTCCTCATAACAGCCGCCAAGGTAAAACCCATCGACATCAGACAAGAAGGAGTGGAACTTGTGCGCTACCTCTCGTGTGAGGACGACTTCAAAAAACTACTGGTTGCCGACGGAGCACTATGTGACGCACACCTGTCTCAACTATCCACGTCGGTTCCTGGCCACTCAAATCGTCTTTAGTGGCGAGACCAGTCTCTAGATGGTGGACCAAGACATAGTAAATATACTAACCAACAACGAGTACGAAAACCTTAACATGTTGCTATGCCAAGGTGAGTTCAACGACCGCGCTGAAGGCAAGTGTCCAATCATGAAGTTAACCCGATCCACAACAGCCAAGGCTTCCCAGGCAACTACACAAAGGTCCAGTTGCTTTGGCATCAATATCCCGCCCTACCGTGAGACGAAGGAATGCTTCTACGATATAAAACGGGTGCTTCAAGTGTTATGAGTACACGCACCCCGACCAGTAAGTGTCAGCAACCCATCGTGAAGTGCAGCATCTTAGCCCAGTATCATCACCACTCAGTCTGTAAAGAAGACACCAAATGCTGCCTAAAATGGAATAGCGATTACTCCGAGATTTCCCACCGCTGTCCTCACAGCCTGGAAGTCATCGAACACCTGATCGATTCACTGGAAGCCAAAACCTCTTCCACCACCGTCAGCACCACCACCACCAGCTTCAGTACCTCATCTTCCAGCAACCAACCAGAAGCCTTCCCAGCTTTACCAAACTGTGTCTAATAATCCCAGATGCTTAACCTCAGGTATTAGATGGGGTTAGATTACCCCATCTAAGTAAATGAGTTATGTTGGCAAAAGCAGGGTACCACCATTAAATCAATTTATATATGTATGTATGTATGTATGTATGTATGTATGTATGTATGTATGTATGTATGTATGTATGTATATATGTATGTATGTACTCACCTAATTGTGCTTGCGGGGGTTGAGCTTTGGCTCTTTGGTCCCGCCTCTCAACTGTCAATCAACTGGTGTACAGATTCCTGAGCCGACTGGGCTCTATCATATCTACATTTCTACATTTGAAACTGTGTATGGAGTCAGCCTCCACCACATCACATCCTAGTGCATTCCATTTATTGACTACTCTGACACTAAAAAAAATCTTTCTAACGTCTCTGTGGCTCATCTGGGTACTAAGTTTCCACCTGTGTCCCCTTGTTCGTGTCCCACCCGTGCTGAAGAGTTTGTCTTTGTCCACCCTGTCAATTCCCCTGAGAATTTTGTAGGTGGTTATCATGTCTCCCCTTACTCTTCTGTTTTCCAGGGATGTGAGGTTCAGCTCCTTTAGCCTTTCCTCGTAGCTCAATCCTCTCAGTTCCGGGACAAGCCTGGTGGCATACCGCTGAATCTTCTCTAACTTTGTCTTGTACTCACCTAGTTGTACTCACCTAGTTGTGCTTGCGGGGGTTGAGCTCTGGCTCTTTGGTCCCGCCTCTCAACCGTCAATCAACAGGTGTACAGGTTCCTGAGCCTATTGGGCTCTATCATATCTACACTTGAAACTGTGTATGGAGTCAGCCTCCACCACATTGCTTCCTAATGCATTCCATTTGTCAACCACTCTGACACTAAAAAAGTTCTTTCTAATATCTCTGAGTTGGGCACTCAGTTTCCACCTGCGTCCCCTAGTGCGTGTGCCCCGTTTGTTAAATAGCCTGTCTTTATCAACCCTGTCGATTCCCTTGAGAATCTTGAATGTGGTGATCATGCCCCCCCCCCTAACTCTTCTGTCTTCCAATGAAGTGAGGTTCAATTCCCATAGTCTCTCCTCGTAGCTCATACCTCTCAGCTCGGGTACTAGTCTGGTGGCAAACCTTTGAACCTTTTCCATTTTAGTCTTATGCTTGACTAGATATGGACTCCATGCTGGAGCCGCATACTCCAGGATTGGTCTGACATATGTGGTATATAATGTTCTGAAAGATTCCTTACACAAGTTTCTAAAGGCCGTTCTTATGTTAGCCAACCTGGCATATGCTGCTGATGTTATCCTCTTGATATGAGCTTCAAGGGACAGGTCTGTTTAACTAGTTTGTTGTGTTTAACTTGGTATGTACTCCAGGCTGGAGCTGCATACTCCAGGATTGGTCTTACATAAGTGGTATACAGGGTTCTGAAAGATTCCTTACACAAGTTTCTGAAGGCAGTTCTTATGTTGGCCAGTCTAGCATATGCCGGTGATGATATTCTTTTGATGTGGGCCTCTGGGGACAGGTTCGGTGTGATATCAACCCCCAGATCCTTCTCTCTATTTGACTCTTGCAGGATTTCCCCTCCCAGATGATACCTTGTGTTCAGCCTCCTGCTCCCTTCGCCTAATTTCATCACCTTACACTTTCCCGAGTTGAACTTTAGCAGCCATTTTCTAGACCATTCCTCCAGTTTATCCAGGTCATCCTGTAGTCTCTGTCTATCTTCATCCGTCTTGACTCTTCTCATAATTTTTGCATCATCAGCAAACATCGAGAGGAATGAGTCTATACCCTCTGGAAGATCGTTCACATATATTAGAAACAGGATGGGTCAAGTACTGAGCCCTGTGGGACTCCGCTGGTGACATCTCGCCACTCTGATGTCTTACCCCTCACCGTTACTCGCTGTTTCCTGTTGCTTAAGTACTCCCTTATCCACTGGAGCACCATCCCTTTTACTCCTGCCTGTTGCTCCAACTTTTTTAACAGCCTTTTATGGGGTACTGTGTCAAAGGCTTTTTGGCAATCCACGAAAATGCAGTCGGCCCACCCTTCTCTTTCCTGCCTAATTTTCGTTGCCTGGTCATTAAATTCTATTAAACCTGTGAGGCACGATTTACCATCTCTGAACCCATGTTGGTGGTGTGTTACAAAGTTATTTCCCTCCAGATGCTCTACGAGCCTTTTCCTCACGATCTTCTCCATCACCTTGCATGGTATACAAGTTAACTAAACTTGCCTGTAATTCAGTGCCTCTTGCCTGTCACCCTTTTTGTATATTGGGACCACGTTAGCTGTCTTCCAACTTTCTGGTAAGTCTCCTGTTTCCAGTGACCTCATACATACATCAGTGAGTGATGTATGTATGTATGTATGTATGTATGTATGTATGTATGTATGTATGTATGTATGTATGTATGTATGTATGTATGTATGTATGTATGTATGTATGCATGTATGTATGTATGTACTCACCTAATTGTGCTTGCGGGGGTTGAGCTCTGGCACTTTGGTCCCGCCTCTCAACCGTCAATCAACAGGTGTACAGGTTCCTGAGACTACAGGGCTCTTATCATATCTACACTTGAAACTGTGTGTGGAATCAGCCTCCACCACATCACTTCCTAATGCATTCCATTTGCCAACCACTCGGACACTAAAAAAGTTTTTTCTAATATCCCTGTGTCTCATATGGGCACTCAGTTTCCACCTGTGTCCCCTATTACTAGCGTGTGCCCCTATTGTTAAATAACCTGGCTTTATCTACCCTGTCGATTCCCTTGAGAATCTTGAATGTGGTGATCATGTCTCCCCTAACTCTTCTGTCTTCCAACGAAGTGAGGTTTACTTCCTCTAGTCTCTTCTCGTATCTCATACCTCTCAGCTCGGGTAGTAGTCTGGTGGTAAACCTTTGAACCTTTTCCAGTTTAGTCTTATGCTTGACTAGATATGGACTCCATGCTGGAGCCGCATACTCCAGGATTGGTCTGACATATGTGATATATAATGTTCTGAAAGATTTTCCTGTTTCCTACCCCTATTTTCATTACATTACAATTGCTTGGGTTAAACTCTAACAACCATTTGTTCGACCATTCCTGCAGCTTGTCCAGGTCTTCTTGAAGCCTCAAGCTGTCCTCCTCTGCCTTAATCCTTCTCATAGTTTTGGCGGCGTCAGCAAACATTGAGAGGAATGAGTCTATACCCTCTGGGAGATCATTTACGTGTATCAGAAACAGGATAGGTTCGAGTACAGAGCCCTGTGGGACTCCACTGGTGACTTCACGCCAATCTGAGGTCTCACCTCTCACTGTAACCCTCTGCTTCCTATTGCTTAGGTACTCCCTTATCCACTGGAGCGCCCTACCAGTTACTCCTGCCTGTTTCTCCAGCTTATGCATCAACCTTTTATGGGGTACTGTGTCAAAGGCTTTCCGACAGTCCAATAAAATGCAGTCCGCCCATGCTTCTCTTTCTTGCTAAATTTTTGTCACCTGATCATAAAATAGAAGTAAGCCTTGTATGGCAAGATTTACCCTCCCTGAACCCATGTTGATGGGTTGTCACAAAGTCTCGTCTCTCCAGATGTGTTACTAGGTTTTTTCTCACAATCTTCTCCATCACCTTGCATGGTATACAAGTTAAGGACACTAGCCTTCAGTTCAGTGCCTCTTGTCTGTCACCCTTTTTGTATATTGGGACTACATTAGCCGTCTGCCATATTTCTGGTAGGTCTCCTGTTTCCAGTGACCTACTATACACTATGGAGAGTGGCAAACAAAGTGCTCCTGCACACTCTTTCAATACCCATGGCTAGATTCCGTCCGGCCCAACTGCTTTTCTCGCGTCCAGCTCCAATAGGTGCTTCTTGACCTCATCTCTTGTAATTTCGAACCTTTCCAAGGTCGCCTGGTTTGCTGCCACCTCTCCTAGCGCCGTGACTTCTCCTTGTTCTATTGTAAAGACCTCCTGGAACATTTTGTTGAGTTCCTCCCACACCACTTTGTCATTCTCTGTGTACCTGTCCTCACCCATCCTAAGTTTCATCACCTGTTCCTTCACTGTTGTCTTCCTCCTGATGTGACTGTGTAGTAGCTTTGGTTCGGTCTTGGCTTTGTTAGCTAGATAATTTTCATACCTTTTCTCAGCTGCTCTTCTCACACTAACATGCTCGTTCCTGGTTCTCTGGTATCTCTCTCTACTTTCAGGTTTTCTGTTATTATGGATGTTCCTCCGTGCCCTTTTGTTCAGCTCCTTTCCTTTTATACATTCCCTAGTAAACCATGGATTCTTCTTTTGCTTCTCTGTTTTTTCCTTTCGGGCCGGGACAAACCTGCTTACAGCCTCCTGACACCTTTGGGTGACATAGTCCATCATGTCTTGTATGGACTTGGTTCTGAGTTCTGTGTCCCATTGTATATCCCTTAGGAATTTATTCCTCTCCTCATAATTTCTCTTTCGGTACGCCAGCCCTTTGTTTCACAGTTCTTTTGGGGGGGAGATAATTCCTAGCTCAACCAGGTATTCAAAGCTCAATACACTATGATCACTCATTCCCAGAGAGGCTTCCAACTTAACTTCCCTGATATCCGACTCATTTAGGGTAAATATCAGATCAAGCAATGCTGGTTCATCCTCTCCTCTCATTCTTGTCGGTCCCTTGACGTGTTGTCCATGTGAGTCTCTGTTCCCCCAATCTATCTTCCCATGGTTCAAGTCTCCTATGATTAGTAGTCTAGTTCCGTTCCTGCTAGCCAGAGAAGCTGCTCTTTCTATTATATTGATGGTGGCCATGTTGTTTCTATCATATTCCTGTCTGGGTCTTCTGTCTTCGGTGGGGGGGTTATATATGACTACTACTATAATTTTCTGTACTCCAGTTGCTATGGTGCCTGATATGTAGTCACTGAAACCTTCACAGTTCTGATTTACCATCTCTTCAAAACTCCAACCTTTTCTTATCAGCAAAGCTACACCACCTCCTCCTCTCCCTTCTCTCTCTTTCCTCACTACATAGTAGTCCTGTGGAAACACTGCGTTTGTTATGGTTTTCGTTAGCTTTGTTTCTGTGAATGCTATTATGTTTGGGTTTTCTTCTAGTGCCCATTCTCCGAGTTCACTTGTTTTATTTGTAATCCCATCTATGTTAGTGTACATTGCCTTGAAGCTCACTTTCTTCTGTTCATTTTCTAGTCCTCTTCTTGGCGAGCATTCTGCTGGTGGGGAAAGCTGTTCCGTGGGTGAGAAGATCTGTGAGGTGGTTTGCAGGGTCTCAGAGGATTTTGGGGTGGGGGGTGGGGGTGCAAGGGAAGAGGGGACAGGTAGGGTGTGGAATAAGGAGATAGGGGGGTGACGTGGAGGATATGGGTTGAAGGGGAGGAGGGATAGGGAGTATATGGGATGAAGGGGAGGGGGGAAGGCAGGAGGGGGACATGGTGGGAATGGGGGAGGGGTGACAGGGTCAGAATGGGGTGGGGGGGTAGGGAGGGTTGGGTGATCATTTGGGTGGGGGCAGGTAGGGTGAGGGGACAGGAGTGTTTCTTTGCAGAGGGGGGTGGTGGTGTTGTCCTCCGCTCAGGTGTTGCTGGGATGCTGGTTGTGGGTTCCCCTCTTGTCTCTGGGGACTGCGATTTCCTGGTTTACTCCTCTCTCCCTGCCTCTGCTGTCCTGGCTCTCTCCTCCTTCATCCTGTCCCTCTGCAGGAATACTTTCTTGTATTCCTCCACATACTGCAGACGACTCTTCCTTTCTAAAATAACCTCTTTGGTGGCCTCGTTTGTAAACACCACCTTTACCAGTCGGTTTCTGTCCTTGTTGTACCAGCCCAACCTGAAAATCTTCTCAATGTTTTGTTCTGCCCCTTATATCTGTAACCCCTTCAGTAGCCAATGTACTGCTTCTCTATCCTTGTTATTCCATGCCTGACTATTGGATTCTTCTTGTTCTTTAATGCCTACAACTACCACTGATCTTTTTCTCTCCAGCAGCTGACTGGTACACTTTGCTGCTTCCTGTGAGGTAGCTGCTTGCATGGCTACCTCCCTCACTGTGTCCATTACTTCTGAGCTCTTTCTCAATCTTTCTGCAAATGTTTCAGGTACAGGGACATTTCCTTAAAATGCAATATTCCCACCTTCCCTTTGGATGATAATCTGATGCTTGGCCTCTTTAGTTTTCTCTGTGAGGGATTTGATCTCCGCCCTTGCTGATAGCTCATTTTGCAGGTTGTTAATTGTAATCCTCATTTCATGCATCTCCCTCTTGAATTCCTCCAGAACTTTGGGTTAACATTTCCTTCGTTTGGTCACTTTGACTATTCCTTGTGTCCCTGTTGCGTCCTCCTGCTATTTTGTCACTTTCCCTGATATGTTTTGATAGGGTTAGGCAGGGGGGTGCAGAGAGGGGGGGCAGAGAGAGAGAGAGAGAGAGAGAGAGAGAGAGAGAGAGAGAGAGAGAGAGAGAGAGAGAGAGAGAGAGAGAGAGAGAGAGAACAGAACAGAGAGGATGAGAGAGCGGGAGGGTGGGGTGGGGGGGGAGGAGGGCGATTGTATGGGAGGGGGAGCGGAGATGGTCAAATCAGGTCAGGTGGTCAGGTGGTGGGAGAGGGTGAGGGAGATGGAGGGGGTCCCCATTGTGTGGGAGGTTTTGGGGGTAGGGGAGGAATATCTGGTATGCTACAGAAGAAGTGAGAAATGGGGGGGGGGGGTTAATATATGTGAGTGTGTGTGTGTGTGTGTGTGTGTGTGTGTGTGTGTGTGTGTGTGTGTGTGTGTGTGTGTGTGTGTGTGTGTGTGTGTGTGTGTGTGTGTGTGTGTGTGTGTGTGTGTGTGTGTGTGTGTGTGTGTGTGTGTGAATGTGTGTGTATGTGTGTGTGTGTGTGTGTGTGTGTGTGTGTGTGTGTGTGTGTGTGTGTGTGTGTGTGTGTGTGTGTGTGTGTGTGTGTGTGTGTGTGTGTGTGTGTGTGTGTGTACTCACCAATTTTGTGCTTGCAGGATCGAGCATTGACTCTTGGATCCCGCCTTTCCAGCTATCGGTTGTTTACACCAATGACTCCTGTCCCATTTCCATATCATACCTAATTTTAAAAGTATGAATAGAGTTTGCTTCCACAACCTGTTCCCCAAGTGCATTCCATTTTTCCACTACTCTCACGCTGAAAAAAAACTTCCTAACATCTCTGTGACTCATCTGAGTTTCCAGTTTCCACCCATGTCCCCTCGTTCTGTTATTATTACGTGTGAACATTTCATCTATTTCCACTTTGTCAATTCCCCTGAGTATTTTATATGTCCCTATCATATCTCCTCTCTCCCTTCTTTTCTCTAGTGTCGTAAGGTTCAGTTCCTTCAGATGCTCTTCATATCCCATCCCTCGTAACTCTGGGACAAGCCTCGTCGCAAACCTCTGAACCTTCTCCAGTTTCCTTGTGTGTTTCTTCAGGTGGGGGCTCCATGATGGCATGGCATACTCTAAGACGGGTTTCACGTAGGCAGTGTAAAGCGCCCTAAAAGCCTCCTCATTTAGGTTTTTGAATGAAGTTCTAATTTTCGCCTTTGTAGAGTACGCTGCTGTCGTTATCCTATTTATATGTGCCTCAGGAGTTAGATTAGGTGTCACATCCACTCCCAGGTCTCTTTCTCGAATCGTTACAGGTAGGCAGTTCCCCTTCATTGTGTACTGTCCCTTTGGTCTTCTATCACCTGATTCCATTTCCATAACTTTACATTTACCGGTGTTAAACTCCAGTAGCCATTTCCCTGACCATCTCTGCAACCTGTTTAAGTCCTCTTTGAGGATCCTACAATCCTCGTCTGTCACAACTCTTCTCATTAATTTTGCATCAACCGCAAACATTGACATGTACGATTCCACTCCTGTAAACATATCATTTACGTAAATTAGAAAGAGGATTGGTCCCAGCACCGATCCTTGAGGTACTCCACTTATTACTGTTCACCAGTCCGACTTCTCGCCCCTTACCATTACCCTCTGGCTCCTTCCTGTTAGGTAGTTCTTCACCCGTTCCAAGGTCTTTCCGCTTACTCCTGCCTGCCTCTCAAGTTTGTATAGCAGTCTCATGTGCAGTACTGTATCAAAGGCCTTTTGGCAGTCAAGAAATATGCAGTCTGCCCAGCCTTCTCTGTCCTGCCTTATCCTTGTTACTTTATCATAGAATTCTAAAAGGTTTGTTAGGCATGATTTCCCTGTCCAGAACCCATGTTGGTGCTTGTTTACAAACCCAATGCTCTCCAGGTGCTAAACAAGTCTTAGCCTAATTATTCTTTCAAGTATTTTGCAGGGGATGCTTGTCAGTGATACGGGGCTGTAGTTAAGTGCCTCCTCCCTATCACCTTTCTTGAAAATCGGTACGACATTTGCCTCCTTCCAGCAACTGGGCAATTCTCCCGACATAAGTGACTCATTGAAGATCATTACCAAAGGCACGCTGAGAGCCTGCGCTGCCTCTTTAATTATCCACGGTGATACTTTGTCTGGTCCAACAGCTTTATTTGCATCGAGTGTTGTCAACTGTTTAATTACCTCCTCTGCTGTCACCTCTATATCTGATAGTCTTTCATCTAGGGTAATCGATTCTAACAATGGGAGCTGCTCAGGCTCGGTTGTGAACACTCCATGGAAACTTGCATTCAGTACCTCGCAGATTTCCTTGTCGCTTTCTGTATATGCCCCTTCTGTTTTCCTCAGTCTTGTCACTTGGTCATTTACCGACATCTTCCTGCTTATTTGGCTATGTAGTATTTAGGTTGCTTTTTCGCTTTGATCGCAATATCATTCTCATAATTTCTTTCCGACACTCGTCTTATGTTAATGTAATCATTCCTAGCTCTGTTACATCTAATCCTGTTGTCCTCTGTCCTTTGTCTTCTGTACTTCCTCCACTCCCTCCTGCTTTTCACCTTTGCTTCCTGACACTGTCTATTAAACCATGGGTTATTATATTCCCTCCTGCTTTTTTCCTTTACTGTTGGAATAAATCTCTCTTCAGCCTCCTTGCATTTCCATATGACTTGGTTCATCATACCTTGCACTTTTTTTCCTCTAAGTTCTTCCTCTCACTGCACTTCTCCCAGGTAGTCCCTTATCCTTCTGTAGTCACCTTTTCTGTAATCAAGTCTCCTTTCCCGGACCTCTTGTTCTTTGGTCACAATTTTAAGCTCCATCATGTAGTCAAAGATTTGGACACAATGGTCACTGGCTCCTAGTGGTATTTCATGTTCCAACTGTTCGATGTCTTCTACATTCTGGGTGAAAATGAGATCTAATAGGCTGGGCGTATCCCCTCCTCTTTCCCTAGTATCTTCCTTCACATGCTGTGTTAGGAAGTTCCTGTCAATAACGTCTACCAGCTTCGCTCCCCAGGTCTCCTCCCCGCCATGGGGATTCCTCGTTTCCCAATCTATCTCTCCGTGATTTAGGTCCCCCATGACCAGCAGCTTCGCTCTCATTCTATGCGCTATAGTTGCTGCCCTCTGCAGTTCATCTATACATGCCTTGTTGCTGTCCTCGTACTCCTGCCTGGGCCTTCTACTGTTTGGTGGGGGATTGTAGAGTATCAAGATTACAATCTTCTTCCCATCCACTGTCAGAGTTCCATGTATGAAGCTCGTGCTTTCATTGGTACCCGGATTTTCCAGCTCATCAAACTTCATGTGTGTGTACTCACCTAGTTGTACTCAGCTAGTTGTGCTTGCGGGGGTTGAGCTCTGGCTCTTTGGTCCCGCCTCTCAACCGTCAATCAACAGGTGTACAGGTTCCTGAGCCTATTGGGCTCTATCATATCTACACTTGAAACTGTGTATGGAGTCAGCCTCCACCACATTGCTTCCTAATGCATTCCATTTGTCAACCACTCTGACACAAAAAAAGTTCTTTCTAATATCTCTGTGGCTCATTTGGGCACTCAGTTTCCACCTGTGTCCCCTAGTGCGTGTGCCCCTTGTGTTAAATAGCCTGTCTTTATCAACCCTGTCGATTCCCTTGAGAATCTTGAATGTGGTGATCAGGTTCCCCCCTAACTCTTCTGTCTTTCAACGAAGTGAGGTTCAATTCCCGTAGTCTCTCCTCGTAGCTCATACCTCTCAGCTCGGGTACTCGTCTGGTGGCAAACCTTTGAACCTTTTTCAGTTTAGTCTTATGCTTGACTAGATACGGACTCCATGCTGGAGCCGCATACTCCAAGATTGGTCTGACATATGTGGTATATAATGTTCTGAAAGATTCCTTACACAAGTTTCTAAAGACCGTTCTTATGTTAGCCAACCTGGCATATGCTGCTGATGTTATCCTCTTGATATGAGTTTCAGGGGACAGGTCTGGCATGATATCAACCCCCAGGTCTTTATCTCTCTCTGACTCTTGAAGTATTTCATCTCCCAAGTGATACCTTGTATCTGATCTCCTGCTTCCTACCCTTATCTTCATTATATTACATTTGCTTGGGTTAAACTCTAACATCCATTTGTTCGACCATTCCTGCAGCTTGTCCAGGTCTTCTTGAAGCCTCAAGCTGTCCTCCTCTGTCTTAATCCTTCTCATAATTTTGGCGTCGTCAGCAAACATTGAGAGGAATGAGTCTATACCCTTTGGGAGATCATTAACGTATATCAGAAACAGGATAGGTCCAAGCACAGAGCCCTGTGGGACTCCACTGGTGACTTCCCGCCATTCTGAGGTCTCACCCCTCACTGTAACTCTCTGCTTCCTATTGCTTAGGTACTCCCTTATCCACTGGAGCGCCCTATAGGAACGTAGGAAAACATTGGAGCGTAGGAAAATAGAATACAGAAATTAACAATGGAAATTTGAGTTAAATACAGAATAAAGGTGGTCCCACGTGGTGAGCCAGTGCCACCAGGCTCATGTGTACAGGCATAAGCGATATATATCAAATATAGCGAGCAGTGATACGTTGAACAGTGAAGTGGAACGTATAACACAACATATAAATTAGTGGATAGTGTTAGAGAATTGTACAAAGAAAAAGTATAAATGTAAAGTTGTGGAGGAGGCACCACACTAGGCTGTTTACACCACAGCCACGAGGCCTACACAGTGTAGAGGACGTCCCGCAGTAACAGTATACTCCCTCAGTGATAATATACTGGCAATATATACTGTAATACGGGAAAGTGGAGCTAGGAACTAGTAATAGAGTAAGTGAATAACATTGCAAGCCGGAAGAAAGCAGAAAATCCCTTAGGATATTACAGGCACATAATCAGTGTATAAATCAAGTAACTGGCAACCAGTGACATCCTGGTTGCCCATCCTGCCCCCGACCTGGGACAAACAACGGTCAACTGGACGGTCCCAAGACGACCATATTTTCTCCACAAGGCGATAAGTACCCCCACATAAACTTGAACAAATAAACATATGTAATATTATAAATATACTGGATACATATTATATATACATACATATAATACTTAAATATATGCATATATTATTATAACATCACAAACCCAACATGGAGGTGTGTGGAGGCTGCCTTAAGTCACTTCGGAAGAGTGTTGTAGGCATTGTATGTAACATTTGTAACATAAGATTTCACCTGAGTTGTACAGGATTACCTACACAATATGCAAACCGGGAAGGTAACTACTGGATCTGTCAAAGAGACAGACAGTTGTGGGAAAACATCACCAAACTAATGAATAACATTCCTGAAGTACACAGGCTACAATTCACACAAAAACTACCAGAAATATATGCAGAGTATATAAAGACAGCAACGAACTCTGAACACAACCCAGGGACTGAGAATTTAGAGAGTCAAAGTAGCAATGTAGAAGGGTATAGTGTCGAGGTACACAAAAATGAAGGCAATATTGTAGAGCACACTGGTGATATGAATAAGGAGAGAAAAAATGAGACGAATGAGAACACAAATGAGAAAGACGAAAGCAACAAGGAGAAAGATAAGGGCAATACCGAGAATGAATGCAGAAACGAGAAAGTTGGAACAAAAAACACAGAGGTAGCCAAGTCGTGCACGGGTACAAACAAGAATAATACAATCACAAATGAAAATATTTGCTGGTATTATGCAAAAGGACAGTGTAGATATGGGCCCAGAGGCACGGAATGCTCATTCATGCACCCACGGAAATGCCGAAACTGGTTAGGGAAAGGCAGATGTCGTTTTGATACAGAGTGTAGATATTTTCACCCTAAGCTATGCACACTCTCAGTCAATGAGAGGAAATGCTACGATCTTCACTGCCCCGATTTCCACGTCAGAGGTACACAGCGCCATATAAGAGAAGAAGTCCAACATAATAGTCCTGAAATTTTTTTAGAGGCAGGTACAAACAGAGGGAGAAACAGACAGGCAGAAACGTGGCAGGAGTACGGATGGAGAGGGGGAAATGCCCAAGACTGGACTACAGTTCGTCATCAAGCCCACACATACTACACCCCCCAACTACACAGGGACTACCACACTCCCCAGTATCACTTCCAAAACTGGACAAACCATTGCCACAACAACACACCCTGGGTCAGGGTAGAGAGGAGGGAGAACTACCAAAACCTTCCAGAAGTGACACACAATATGGACAATCATTCATATTTGCAAACATTCAAGGTTTAAAGCCAAAGTCAAGAAATAAAGTTAAGTTCATAAATGGCCTTCTATTAGAGTCAAACTCAATATTTGGGGCATTCACGGAAACTCATACAAAAGATTACATGGATGGTGAAATCTGGATTCCAAATTATAATCTATATAGATGTGATAGAAAAACTAGGTCAAATGGAGGAGTAGGTCTGTATATTAAAGAAGACCTGGTATGCACAGAACTATTAAATTCAACTAATGAGGTGGTAGAGGTACTTGGAATGAAGGTAGAGAAACTAAACCTAATTATTATTCTAATATATAAACCGCCAGATACAACGATTGAGGAATTCACAGAGCAGATGCACAAAATAGAGAACATACTTGACAACCTAGCAAACCCAGCTCCAGATATTATCTTTCTTGGAGATTTCAATTTACCGAGTCTAAGATGGAGAACGGCAAACACAAATATCATAGCAGGGAATGACCCGGGAAATAACCAACCACAGGTTAGAGAACTTTTGAGATTCTGTGACAAATTCTCGCTCAATCAACAGATTACAGAACCAACTAGGAACGAAAACACACTAGACTTGTTATTCACAAACAATGATGAACTAATCAGGGATATCACAATCTCAGATACTTCATACTCAGACCATAAGCTCATTGAAGTGCGAACTAGCATAAATAACGGTAGTAGGTCTAAGAGACCCAACAAGCGAGAAGGAATATTCAATCAATTCAATTTCAACAATAAGAGGATTGACTGGGAAAAAATAAATGTAGACCTTGCAACCAATCAATGGGAGACGGTGTTAAGCGACAAAACTCCCACACAGGGAATAGCTCAACTGACAGCTGAAGCTTACAAGGTCTGCTTGAAGCACGTGCCTGTGAGGAGGGGCAGAAAGAGGACCACTCTAGAAAGAGAACGGAGACGACTGTACAGGAGAAGGAAAAAAATAACGGAAATGCTTCGGCAGACACAACTATCACAAGCAAGGAAAACAAGCCTAAGCAGGGAGATTGAGGAAATAGAACAAACGTTGAAGCGATCATATGAGTCTGAGGAAATGGAATTGGAACAGAAAGCTATACAAGAGATAAGGAAAAATCCGCAATATTTTTTCACATACGCAAAATCAAAATCCAAAACCTCGACCAGTATTGGACCGTTAATTACAAATGAAGGTACGTACACAGAGGACAACAAAGAGATTAGTGAAATTCTAAGAAGCCAGTATGAGGCTATGTTTAGCACACCAATAAACAACATGAAAGTTGATGACCCAGACAGCTTCTTTATGAATGACATTCAAGCTGCAGATAATATAACGGATATTACCACAAACTCGGAAGACTTTGAAAGAGAAATTGATAATATGCCTATGCACTCAGCTCCTGGGCCTGACTCATGGAATTCAATATTTATAAAGAAATGTAAAGTACCAGTAGCGAGAGCACTCAGCGTAATATGGAGAAAGAGCCTGGATACAGGGGAGATACCAGCAGCACTTAAATCTGCAGATATAGCTCCGTTGCAGAAGGGGGGGAGTAAAGCCTTGGCAAAAAATTATAGGCCAGTTGCACTAACATCACACATAATAAAAGTGTTTGAAAGAGTGATTAGGAATCAAATTTCTAGTTTTATGGAAAACAATGAATTGCACAATCCAGGACAACATGGATTTAGAGCGGGAAGATCCTGTCTATCACAGTTACTCAACCACTATGACAAAATCACAGAAGCCCTAGAAGAAAAGCAAAATGCAGATGTTGTATACACAGACTTTGCAAAGGCGTTCGACAAATGTGACCATGGGGTGATAGCTCACAAAATGAGGTCAATGGGAATAACTGGAAAAGTAGGACGCTGGATACTCAATTTCCTGTCGAACAGAACACAAAGAGTAACAGTCAATCAGATAAAATCGAGTCCAAGCGATGTTAAAAGCTCTGTACCTCAAGGTGCAGTCCTTGCACCGCTACTGTTCCTTATTCTCATATCTGATATAGACAAAAATACACGCCACAGCTTCGTGTCGTCCTTTGCAGATGACACAAAAATCAGCATGAAAATTACCTCTGCTGAAGACATTGAAAAACTACAAGCAGATGTCAACAAAGTTTTTGATTGGGCAGCAGAAAATAACATGAGGTTTAACAGTGATAAATTTCAGGTACTCAGGTACGGCAAAAATGAGGATCTGAAACATAATACAGGGTACAAAACACAATCGAATCTTCCCATAGTAGGAAAACAGCATGTCAAGGATTTGGGAATAATGATGTCCGACGATCTAACGTTTAGGGAGCATAACCAAGCAAATATCGCGTCAGCCAGAAAAATGATCGGATGGATTACGAGAACTTTCAAATCCAGGGATCCCATCACAATGGTTGTACTCTTCAAGTCACTTGTGCTGTCCCGTCTCGAGTACTGCTCAGTACTCACTTCCCCCTTCAGAGCAGGAGAGATTGCTGAAATAGAGGGAATACAGAGAACATATACGGCACGCATAGACGAGATAAAACACCTAAATTATTGGGATCGTCTCAAAGCTCTCCAAATGTACTCTCTAGAAAGGAGACGAGAGAGATACCAAATAATATACACCTGGAAAATACTGGAGGGTCAGGTCCCAAATCTACACAGTAAAATAACAACGTACTGGAGTGAACGATATGGAAGAAAATGCAAGATTGAACCTGTGAAGAGCAGAGGTGCCATAGGCACAATCAGAGAGCACTGTATAAACATCAGGGGTCCGCGGTTGTTCAACGTCCTCCCAGCGAGCATAAGAAATATTGCTGGAACAACCGTGGGCATCTTCAAGAGAAAACTGGACGGTTTTCTAAGAGAAGTTCCGGATCAGCCGGGCTGTGGTGGGTACGTGGCCCTGCGGGCCGCTCCAAGCAACAGCCTGGTGGACCAAACTCTCACAAGTCGAGCCTGGCCTCGGGCCGGGCTTGGGGAGTAGAAGAACTCCCAGAACCCCATCAACCAGGTATCAGTTACTCCTGCCTGTTTCTCCAGCTTATGCATCAACCTTTTATGGGGTACTGTGTCAAAGGCTTTCCGACAGTCCAAAAAATGCAGTCCGCCCATCCTTCTCTTTCTTGCTTAATCTTTGTCACCTGCTCATAGAATTCTATCAAGCCTGTAAGGCAAGATTTACCCTCCCTGAACCCATGTTGATGGGTTGTCACGAAGTCTCTTCTCTCTAGATGTGTTACTAGGTTCTTTCTCACAATCTTCTCTATCACCTTGCATGGTATACAAGTTAAGGACATTGGCCTGTAGTTCAGTGCCTCTTGTCTGTCACCCTTTTTAAATATTGGTACTACATTAGCAGTCTTCCATACTTCTGGTAGGTCTCCCGTTTCCAGTGACCTACTATACACTGTGGAGAGTGGCAAGCAAAGTGCTCCTGCACACTCTTTCAATACCCATGGTGTGATTTCATCCGGCCCAACAGCTTTTCTCACATCCATCTCCAATAGGTGCTTCTTGACCTCATCTCTTGTAATTTCGAACCTTTCCAAGGTCACCTGGTTTGCTGCCACCTCTCCTAGCGCCGTGACTTCTCCCTGTTCTATTGTAAAGACCTCCTGGAACCTTCTGTTGAGTTCTTCACACACCTCTTTGTCATTCTCTGTGTACCTGTCCTCGCCCACCCTAAGTTTCATCACCTGTTCCTTCACTGTTGTCTTCCTCCTGATGTGACTGTGTAGTAGCTTTGGTTCGGTCTTGGCTTTATTAGCTATATCATTTTCATACCTTTTCTCAGCTTCTCTTCTCACACTAACATACTCGTTCCTGGTTCTCTGGTATCTCTCTCTCTACTTTCTGGTGTTCTGTTATTACGGAAGTTCCTACATGCCCTTTTGTTCAGCTCCTTTGCTTTCATATATTCCCTATTAAACCACGGATTCTTCCTTTGCTTCTCTGTTTTTTGTCATCATGTGTGTGTGTATGTGTGTGTGTGTGTGTGTGTTTGTGTGTGTGTGTGTGTGTGTGTGTGTGTGTTTGTACTCACCTAGTTGTGTTTGCGGGGGTTGAGCTCTGGCTCTTTGGTCCCGCCTCTCAACCGTCAATCAACAGGTGTACAGATTCCTGAGCCTATTGGGCTCTGTCATATCTGCATTTAAAACTGTGTATGGAGTGAGCATCCACCACATCACTGCCTAATGCATTCCATCCGTTAACTATGTGGGTACTCAGTTTCCACCTGTGTCCCCTGTTCGCGTCCCGCCAGTGTTGAATAGTTTATCCTTGTTTACCCGGTCAATTCACCTGAGGATTTTGTAGGTTGTGGTGATGTCTCCCCTTACTCCTCTGTCTTCCAGTATCGTAAGGTGCATTTCCCACAGCCTTTCCTCGTAACTCATGCCTCTTAGTTCTGGGACTAGTCTATTGGCATACCTTTGGATTTTTTCCAGCTTCGTCTTGTGCTTGACAAGGTACGGGCTCCATGCTGGGGCCGCATACTCCATGATTGGTCTTACATATGTGGTGTACAAGATGCTGAATGATTCTTTACACAGGTTCCTGAACGGTGTTCTGATGTTAGCCAGCCTCACATATGCCACAGACGTTATTCTCTTTATGTGGGCTTCAGGAGACAGGTTTGGTGTGATATCAACTTCTTGATCTTTCTCTCTGTCCGCTTCATTAAGTACTTCATTTCCTATTCTGTATCCTGTGTCTGGCCTCCTGTTTCCACTGCCTTGTTTCATTGCTTTGCATTTACTTGGGTTGAACTTCAAAAAAGAAAGAAAAGAAAGAACTTCAAAAGAAGAAAAGAACTTCAAAACACACACACACGAGCTTGTGTGTGTGTATAGTCAGTGGTAGGGGATAGCGGGAGTGGAGGGATGAGTGTTTTGGGAGAGTGAGATGGGAGTTAAGAGGAGGTGGGTGAGGTGTTGTCTTCAGATTACGGCAGGGGGGATTAGTGGCTTATCTGGGTTCCCAGTTGAGCTCACAGATGCTGTCCCTGTTACTTGTCTACCACTTACGGATGTATTATTGAATGGAATGCAATAGTGTCTATGATATAATATTATATAAACCTTGCACACTGCTGGAGACTTACAGAGAAAAACTGACCGGCCAGTTCCCCACAAGCACTCTAGGTGAATACACGGCGGGTCGTCGGTAATCCTGTGTGGTCTTTAGGTCTCCACGTGGGTCCCGCTGGGGCGACTGATGCTGCCTCAAGAAGTCGATCTTCACTAGCTATCTTCTCTAAATTCACTAAGATAATTCACCACAAGATATGTTCAATATGTTGCATTACAATGCAACTGTTCGATTTACACTGTCCCGATTCTCACTGCACAGTACACCCGCTCTCTTGACCCTATTGTTCCCTCGGTATACGTTGCCCGCTGACCCTGCACGTCTGCTACCTATCAAGGCTGACCCAAGATGTATATATGTATGTATGTATGTATGTATGTATGCAACCCGTTCTCACACAAGACAGCACATATATGACTTAATGCTTAAAGTCAATATGTTGAATATGAATTAGTAAATATGTGATATATTCCCAGTTACTTTTTTTACCAAGGCCCAAACTCTTCCTCACGTACCAATTTACGTGTCACAGTACCCGTCCGTCAACATAGATAGCAGAATAGTCGTGTTGGTTCAATTATAAGGAAAATTGTAGTTTTCAGGTCCCACATGGGTTGTGAAATTTACCCACTATTGTCCATGCTCTTAGAATATTACAGATCAGCTACTTCCTATTGAAGGCTCGTAGTTTTGTTTTGAGAAATATTAGTTGTTCTTAGTAAATTATAATAAGCACTAAAAATTATTACATAGAATAACAGTCCTTCACCAATCAATATTATATACCATAGTTTGTGCTTTACAAATCTTTAAAGGATGTTTTGTAGGAACGCTAACAGAAAACGATGTTACGTTGGAATGTCTATGGGGTAAACTACTGCAAACAGGACGGTATTGTGTCTACTATACCAATTATAGCTAGGATGGGTATATTGTCACCTACCGCCTGTTAGGTGGGAAAGGGGTCCAATACCACCCACAGGATGGGTATGAGGGTCACATCCACCCACAGGATGAGTATGGGGATCACATCCACCCACAGTAAGGGTATGGGGTCCAATGCCACCCACAGGATGAGTATGGCGTCCACTACAACCCACAGGATGGGTATGGGGCTCCAACCACCCATAGAATTGGTATGGGGCTCCAACCACAAATAAAATGGGTATAGGGTCCAATAACACCTACTGGATGTGTATGGCGTCCATTGCCGCGCGTTGAGCTCGAAAACCGCAGCATTCATCTCAGAACCATGCCTATTTCACACAGTTTCCTTAATAAACGTAAGAGTTTTATATGTCACAAGAAAGATAGAAATATAAGCTTCATTCTAAATACCTTACCATGGGCATATTTAAATTTAAAGCGAAGATACGTGTACTTTTATAATAGCCAAGCTTTAACCACGGACAGATTGATCGACCGAGCAACTCTCTCTCAGAACAATGTTTATTTCACGTGAATTCATTAATAAACATATATGTTTTATATGTCTCAAGAAAGGCAGACATATAAGCTTCACTTTAAACACTTTACCATGGACATATTTAAAGTTCTAATGAAGATACATGTATTTTAAAAATTACGGAGGTCCCACCCCGTACAGACTGAACGACAGAGCAACTCTCTCTCAGATCAATGTTTATTTCACGTAAATTCGTTAATAAACACAAATGTTTTATATGTCTTAAGCAAGATAGAAATAAGAGCTTCATTTTAAATACATTACAATAGACATATTTATAGCTCAAGTGAAGATACATATGTTTTTATAGTAGCGCTCAGTAGCTTGTCGGGCATGGAGTGCAGACGCCTACGCACTTGCAGATATATTGTATAATTAACAAAGATACGTTAATAAAGCCTAAAATCTTATATGCCTCCAGAAAGACCGAGATATGAACATTATTATGATTTCACCAAATGAAATATATCATGTTCGAGAACAAAGTTATATCAATTTTAAATTAAGTTTCGACTCTTGCTCGGGCGAGAGAGAGGGAGCGACTCTCGCCCCATCTATTGGAGATTCTGTCCACTAAAGACCCAAAGCTACTCAAACCCTCCTAGCATTATTTAAGTAATGAAGTAATATGGTATATTTACTATAATGTGGGTGCTGAATGCAGAACATGAGAAAACATATATTTACTCCAAAATAATATAATTTCATTATGAAATAAGTAAATAAGTAGCATCAAAGGAAGTCGACGGTCCAAGCGTCAATGTTGTGGAGCGACTTATCCAAGATATATCGTTGTTTGGAAAGTGTTTGTTGGCATATCCAGTTGTCGCACTTCTCTTCACAAATTATCACAAATTTAAATTATAATGTTAACAAGTAGAATACGTATTTTTAATAAAATCTAACATAACTAGCCAGAAAACATTTAACATTTATTAAAAAAATATATGTTTGGAAGTTAAATCGACTTCATAGGACAATAGTTTTGTTATATATACTCGTTATTCGTTGACATGCGTTCGCTACTTAAACTACCATGTACTGTACTTATGTAAAATCTCCCATGTCTCTTCGCTCATCTCACCGAACCCTACAGGCTCTTTGATATATTGTTTAATTAATTGAGATTCACAAATAAAGCTTATAATTGTATATGTTATCAAAAAGGCAGAGCTTATTTTAGTTCATTTATTATGCACTCCATACCCATCCTATGAGCGATAGTGGAGTGTTACAGAGGCACATAATGGGCTCAGGGACTGAGCCCCACAATTCATATAGCCAAGCAAGTTATAATCTTGATAAGCTAGCTACAAAAGTCAATGCACATTGTCACATCAACAATGGGCTCGAGTCCGACCACAAGTACAGTTTATAATTTAAGCAACTGACATATATGGAGGGCTAGTGTCACAATTGATATGTTTATCCTACACATAACCCCCTCTCCCCCATCCAATGGGCAGCGGTGGATAGGTTACAATCAAGTCGTTTTTTGCGTTTTATTCAGAGATTAGATCTTATTGGGTGAGGAAAGATATTCATATTTTAAAGAAGGCTTCTTGGCTGATGCTCTCCATTGATGGAAAATATACAACCTTTTGAAAATCAATATTAGTTTGATCTAGATATTGTAATTAACGAAAGTATTTATGTCATCTGAAAGGTAGAAATATAGGCTACATTTAAAATCCTTTGTCATAAATATAACTGAAGTGAAAACGAAGATATATGCGTTTTGATAGTTACTTGATGGCTAGCTCTGAGAGTGTGAAGCCCTGCACACCAGCCAATAAATTGTATAATTAGTTTCCATATATTTTAATTAATCTTAAAAATCTATAGCCTGCACACCAGCCAATAAATTGTATAATTAGTTTCCATGTATTTTAATTAATCCTAAAAATCTATATGTCAGAAGAAAGGAAGATGTAGCCGTTAATTTGACAACATTTAAAAATATATATATCTTAAGTTAAATAAATAATACCACCTTATTGCCGGTGTCCGGACACATGAAAATTACCTAGGTATCAGTATCCAGCCAGGCGGGGATCACAGGCTGCACAATACTGATAAATTATGTAATGCACTACTTGTGGTCCATCTCGAACCCATTTATGATGTGACGACTTATAGTGAATTTTGTAACTAGCTCATCAAGATTGTAACTTGCTTAGCTAAATGAATTGTGGGGTTCGGTCCATTCATTTTCTTTCTTTATTATGCACCCCATAATACACATCCCGTGGGCGGTGGTGTAAAGGATTACAGAGGCACATAATCGGTTCAGGAACTGAACTCTCTAGTTCGTTTAGCTAAGCAAATAACAATCTTTTGACGCTAGTTACAAAATTATTAATGTACACATACTTATGCATACATGTACATATTCATACGTATACATATATACATACACATACATATTTAATCACCACCACAAATACACACATCAGTAATCTTTTGTGTCACAAGTGATTCAACAAGAGGCTCACAACAGTCACTATACAAGGCACTTTACATTTATGGTGAGTCACACAGTTACTAGTCTTTCTGCACACCCACCCAACTGGGCGGCAGCTTTACAGTCATGTGCTCCACACCCACCCAACTGGGCGGCAGCTTTACAGTCATGTGCTCCACACCCACCCAACTGGGCGGCAGCTTTACAGTCATGTGCTCCACACCCACCCAACTGGGCGGCAGCTTTACAGTCATGTGCTCCACACCCACCCAACTGGGCGGCAGCTTTACAGTCATGTGCTCCACACCCACCCAACTGGGCGGCAGCTTTACAGTCATGTGCTCCACACCCACCCAACTGGGCGGCAGCTTTACAGTCATGTGCTGCACACCCACCCAACTGGGCGGCAGCTTTACAGTCATGTGCTCCACACCCACCCAACTGGGTGGTAGCTTTACAGTCATGTGCTCCACACCCACCCAACTGGGCGGCAGCTTTACAGTCGTGTGCTCCACACCCACCCAACTGGGCGGCAGCTTTACAGTCATGTGTATGCATTACCTACAGTAAGTAAATTTTGGATACTTCGCTAAGATTTCGGGCAGCACATCATTATGAATGAAGTACTTACACATTTCATGGACACTATTGATGTTGTTATCTATAAATTCCGCGATTTTTCACATTCCATTATATAATGACGCAAAGTATGCGAATAGTTCTGCTGACAGAGTTTACATTTAGTCAAATCTACATCATCAGATGTTACAAACTTCCAGAGGTACTTGTAGCTGAGCCTAAACCTAGCAGTGGTAACATCTAGAAGTCTGCTAACATTATTGGATGACGCATAGACGAGCGATTCATCAAAGTTTATACAATATTGTGAAATTGAGAGTCAGTGTAGTAACATAAATTGGTAAATCATAAATATTGTAAGTTAAGAATCTGATGCATGTGTGTGTGTTGGGGGGGGGGGGCGGGGGTTATACCGTTGGTAAGCGAGAGTGGAGAGTAACCTTAAAGACGTACTGCGGTCAATGTGGGGGGGGGGGGGAGGGGGAGGGAGGGTGGGAGAGTCAAACCCACCCTCCAACATCTGGGCATAGTACCAGCAGCCTCCACAACACTCCATCAACCTCCAGCTGATGCTTGTAGATGCTTCATCTAACCTCACTTATGTCCTCATCACAGTGGCGTCTCACCAATATAAACTGTATTGGATTTTGTCCCGAAATAGCTATATGCTGACTGGATGTGCATGTATGTATGTATGTATGTATGTATGTATGTATGTATGTATGTATGTATGTATGTATGTATGTATGTATGTATGTATGTATGTATGCATGCATGCATGTATGTATGTATGTATGTATGTATGTATGTATGTATGTATGTATGTATGTATGTATGTATGTATGTATGTATGCATGTATGAATGGATAGATGGATGGATGTATGTATGTACGCATGCATGCATGTATGTATGCATGTATGTATGTATGTATGTATGTATGTATGTATGTATGTATGTATGTATGTATGTATGTATGTATGTATGTATGTATGTATGTATGTATGCATGTATGTATGTATGTATGGATAGATGGATGGATGTATGTATGTACGCATGTATGTATGTATGTATGTAATGTATGTATGTATGTATTTATATACGCATGTATATACGCATGTATTTATCTACGCATGTATGTATGGATGTATGTATGTATGTATGTATGTATGTATGTATGATGCATGCATGCATGTATGTATGTATGTATGTATGTATGTATGTATGTATGTATGTATGTATGTATGTATGTATGTATGTATGTATGTATGTATGGATGGATGGATGGATGGAAGTACGCATGCATGTATGTATGGATGTATGTATGTATGTATGTATGTATGTATGTATGTATGTATGTATGGATGGATGGATTGATGTATGTATGTATGTACGCATGTATGTATGTATCTATGTACGTATGTATGTACGTATGTATGTATGTATGTATGTATGTATGTATGTATGTATGTATGTATGTATGTATGTATGTATGTATGTATGTATGTATGTATGTATGTATGTATGTATGTATGTATTCCCAATCACGTTAAAGACTCCCCTTCTATCATCCAGTTTAAGAGAAAAACAACTATGTACTAAATAATCGACTCCTTGTAACTTTAATTATGCTGACCTTCCTATCTGTATTCAGACTGAGCCTACCATCATTAAAGGTGATTATAACGCTAGACATAGGAATATTGGTAATTCGCAGTTCAGTAATCGTAACGGCACCCAACTGGTGTCACTATTAGGTAGTCACGATGATGCACAGATTGTGGGTGACCTTGAACCGACGAATATCTACGGAGGTATTCTTGATCTATGTCTCGGTTTCAACGTCTCCCACACCGTGTGCGCCTCGTCAATAGTGCCAGTTATGGCGTCTGATCATCTGACCATATTAGCCACTGTAAGCATTGGAAGCTCTATCCTCCCTGGTGGAGTGTTCAAGCGGAAGAGGCTGGCTGTACCCATCGATCAACGAGACAATCTTGTTGCTCATGTGTCAGATTGGTGCAGTTCATCTGAGCCTTCATCAGTTGAAGATTTTAACAATGAGCTCACAGGTACTATCGAACAGTTTATAGAATCACTTGATTCATCGTCCAGGCCACGTAACCCAAATTACACTGGTCATAGCACTTATGTTTATTATAATGATTCTAAATTGCAGACACTAAAACGCACTGCCAGAATAATTGGACTAGCTTGTAGAAGGACCCGCACTGCTGAAATGCTTCGGCTTTTTCAAGCGGCTCTGGCTAAGGCCAGGGAACGTATGGTGGAGCTGAGGCAGACAGACTGGGAAACTTTTGTCCGTGGTCTCAATTCTCACACGCCACTAAGTCGGGCATGGAAGGATATCAACAAGATCAAAGGGAAAAATGCTGCAGAGATCTCGTACCCTAATCCTCTGCACAGAGCAAATGAGCTTGTTGGTGCTTGGGCCACGACTTCCAGCTTTGACAGTCTTCCTCTACCCTCACAGAATGAATTAAATGATAGATATACTGACAGGGCAAGGTTCCTTGACTTCATGCTTCATCAAGAGGATGACTGTGACATGCTTTTACTGAATACGAACTAGATTCTGCTCTACATAAAGGCAAAGCTACATCACCCGGGGAGGATGGAGTTACTGACGGCATACTGCATATGCTTCTGCTAGTTCCAGGGAATACCTTTCTTCAATTGTATAATATGAGCTATGTAACTGGGGAGCTTCCTAAGTCATGGACCAACAGTGTTATTATTCCCATTCCTATACCTCACCAGCCGAGTGCTTTTCGCCCAATCTCCCTCACTAGTTGTCTCTATAAGTGTCTTGAGAGGATGGTTCTCAACCGTCTCCTTTACAAAATTATTAATATGTTGTCTCCCCAGATATATGGCTTTATGCATGGAAAGAGTGTACATCACTGTATTACCACATTCCTCACCCTGCATACTGATAGGTCATATACCACTTTCCTAGATCTTAAGTCAGCCTTTGACATTGCTAACCCACACGTCATTCTGAGAGAACTTGCTAAAATGAATGTTGGAATGTTAATGTTAAAAATTGTTCAAACTGAAATAAATATATAACACTGTACGGTACAGTTGTGTTTAATTATGTTTTACGATTCCTTTGGAAAAGGTATTTGTGCACCAAGTACTACTAGGTCATTATGAGATATGCTGAATGTTGTCAATATACCATCTGAATACGCTTCACTTTGCGTTAATCATTGGACGTCCTAATGATTAAGGTCCCCAAAAGGACTTAATCAGACCTCAGTGGATAATTTTACTCTCTCTCTCTCTCAGAGCATCCCCTTATGTGTTGTATGTGGGGGCTGAAGTTCAGTCTCTTGTCTATGTATAGGTGAAGGAACTTTCCATAATTGTTATTGCTAATGTTTACTTGTAATACTGGGTATACATCCGGTTTTCTTACCCTCGACCGCGGCGAGGGTAAGCCGTGGTCGTATGGTCTGAAACCCACAAATATTTACAATGGGGGGGGGGATAACATTTCCTCTTCAAGCACGCGCACACAAATGAACTATGTTACTTAACTGGAAGCACTCGTACAACATAATTTACACGATTTCTCAGGATAATTATACTTCTTACCAGCATATATACACTATAGTATCTAGGAGGTTCTCTTCAATGGTATCTAAGATAATTAAAAGACCCCAAGCAAACCACTGTGAAAATGTGCAGGACAAACATATCAATTGTGACACTAGCTCTCCACATATGGCATTTGCTTAATTTAGAAACTGTACTTGTGGTCGGTCCCGAGCCCATTGTTGATGTGACAATGTGCATTGACTTTTGTAACTAGCTTATCAAGATTATAACTTCCTTGGCTATATGAATTGTGGGGCTCAGTCCCTGAGCCCATTATGTGCCTCTGTAACACTCCACTATCGCCCATAGGATGGGTATGGGGTGCATAATAAATGAACTAAACTAAGCTCTGCCTTTTTGTTAACAGATACAATTATCAGCTTTATTTGTGAATCTCAATTAATTAAACAATATATCACAGAGCCTGTAGGGTTCGGTGAGATGAGCGAAGAGACATGGGAGATTAAATGGGATTCTTGTAATGTTATTTGTCTATTTGTACTCACTGAATTTGTGCGCTCCTTGAGGGACTTAAAGTAGAGGGGGGTAGAAATAGCCTAAGCTACTCTATCCCTTTGAGATGTATTTATTGCTTATCTCAATAAACATACTTGAACTTGAACTTGACATGGGAGATTTTACATAAGTACAGTACATGGTAGTTTAAGTAGCGAACGCATGTCAACGAATAACGAGTATATATAACAAAACTATTGTCCTATGAAGTCGATTTAACTTCCAAACATATATTTTTTTAATAAATGTTAAGTGTTTTCTGGCTAGTTATGTTAGATTTTATTAAAAATACTTATTCTACTTGTTAACATTATAATTTAAATTTGTGATAATTTGTGCAGAGAAGTGCGACAACTGGATATGCCAACAAACACTTTCCAAACAACGATATATCTTGGATAAGTCGCTCCACAACATTGACGCTTGGACCGTCGACTTCCTTTGATGCTACTTATTTCATAATGAAATTATATTTGTTTGGAGTAAATATATGTTTTCTCATGTTCTGCATTCAACACCCACATTATAGTAAATATACCATATTACTTCATTACTTAAATAATGCTAGGAGGGTTTGAGTAGCTTTTGGTCTTTAGTGGACAGAATCTCCAATAGATGGGGCGAGAGTCGCCCCATCTCTCTCGCCCGAGCAAGAGTCGAAACTTAATTTAAAATTGATATATCTTTGTTCTCGAACATGATATATTTCATTTGGTGAAATCATAATAATGTTCATATCTCGGTCTTTCTGGAGGCATATAAGATTTTAGGCTTTATTAGCGTATCTTTGTTAATTATACAATATATCGGCAAGTGCGTAGGCGTCTGCACTCCATGTCCGACAAGCTACTGAGCGCTACTATAAAAACATATGTATCTTCACTTGAGCTATAAATATGTCTATTGTAATGTATTTGAAATGAAGCTCTTATTTCTATCTTGCTTAAGACATATAAAACATTTGTGTTTATTAACGAATTTACGTGAAATAAACATTGATTTGAGAGAGTTGCTCTGTCGTTCAGTCTGTACGGGGTGGGAGCTCCGTAATTTTAAAAATACATGTATCTTCATTAGAACTTTAAATATGTCTATGGTAAAGTGTTTAAAGTGAAGCTTATATGTCTGCCTTTCTTGAGACATATAAAACATATATGTTTATTAACGAATTCACTTGAAATAAACATTGTTCTGAGAGAGAGTTGCTCGGTCGATCAATCTGTCCGGGGTTAAAGCTCGGCTATTATAAAAGTACACTTATCTTCGCTTTAAATTTAAATATGCCCATGGTAAGGTATTTAGAATGAAGCTTATATTTCTATCTTTCTTGTGACATATAAAACTCTTACGTTTATTAAGGAATCTGTGTGAAATAGGCATGGTTCTGAGATGAATGCTGCGGTTTTCGAGCTCGACGAGCAATGAAAACTGCCCCTTTTATAAAACTTCAAATATTTTCGGTTTTACTTAAAATATTTGTTTGGTAGAGGTTTAACATATAGTTCGCGTTTTTGTCTTTCTTCTGACTAATAAATAATTTTGGTTTAATAAGTCATCAAGATGTTTTCAACAATATTTCACATGTATTTCATGTGAACAATGTATTTCAACAATACAATACAACAAATACACACATTGGTACATTATTGCAAAGGCACTATACTATATATATATATATATATATATATATATATATATATATATATATATATATATATATATATATATATATATATATATATATATATATATATGTCGTACCTAGTAGCAAGAACGCACTTCTCATCCTACTATGCAAGGCCCAATTTGCCTAATAAGCTAAGTTTTCATGAATTATTTGTTTTTCGACTACCTAACCTACCTAACCTAACCTAACCTAACTTTTTCGGCTACCTAACCCAACCTAACCTATAAAGATAGGTTAGGTTAGGTTAGGTAGGGTTGGTTAGGTTCGGTCATATATCTACGTTTATTTTAACTCAAATAAAAAAAAATTGACCTCATACATAATGAAATGGGTAGCTTTATCATTTCATAAGAACAAAATTAGAAAAAATATATTAATTCAGGAAATCTTGGCTTATTAGGCAAATCGGGCCTTTCATAGTAGGCCAAAAAGTGAGTTCTGGCTACTAGGTACGACATATATATATATATATATATATATATATATATATATATATGTCGTACCTAGTAGCCAGAACGCACTTCTCAGCCTACTATGCAAGGCCCGATTTGCCTAATAAGCCAAGTTTTCCTGAATTATTATATTTTCTCTAATTTTTTTCTTATGAAATGATAAAGCTACCCATTTCATTATGTATGAGGTCAACTTGTTTTAATTGGAGTTAAAATTAACGTAGATATATGACCGAACCTTACCAACCCTACCTAACCTAACCTAATCTAACTTTATAGGTTAGTTTCGGTTAGGTAGCCAAAAAAGTTGGGTTAGGTTAGGTTAGGTAGGTTAGGTAGTCGAAAAAACAATAATTCATGAAAACTTGGCTTATTAAGCAAATCGGGCCTTGCATAGTAGGCTGAGAAGTGCGTTCTGGCTACTAGGTACGACATATATATATATATATATATATATATATATATATATATATATATATATATATATATATATATATATATATATATATATATATGTCGTACCTAGTAGCCAGAACTCACTTCTCAGCCTACTATGCAAGGCCCGATTTGCCTAATAAGCCTAGTTTTCATGAATTAATGTTTTTTCGACAACCTAACTTACCTAACCTAACCTAACCTAACGTTTTCGGCTACCTAACCTAACCTAACCTATAAAGATAGGTTAGGTTAGGTTAGGTAGGGTTGGTTAGGTTCGGTCATATATCTACGTTAATTTTAACTCCAATAAAAAAAAATTGACCTCATACATAATGAAATGGGTAGCTTTATCATTTCATAAGAAAAAAATTAGAGAAAATATATTAATTCAGTAAAACTTGGCTTATTAGGCAAATCGGGCCTCGCATAGTAGGCTGAGAAGTGAGTTCTGGCTACTAGGTACGACATATATATATATATATATATATATATATATATATGTATATATATATATATATATATATATATATATATATATATATATATATACATATATATATATATGTATATATATATATATATATATATATATATATACATATATATATATATATATATATATATATATATATATATATATATAAATTGTTGCAAGTCGAGCAACAAATATTTTACATTGAACAACAAATGAGATTGGAAAAGCAGTATTGCCACCTCTGCTATACAGAAAAAAATAGACCCCAGACACACCCAATGGGATTTAATGGACCCTCATACCGACACTATGAGGGGTAGTGGACCCCATAATAACACTATGGGCGGTAGTGGGCACTATACAAACACTATGGGCGGTAGTTGACTTCATAGCGACCCTGTGGGCGGTAGTGGACCCCCTGCCGACCCTGTGGGCGCCAGTGGACCCCATACCGACCCTGTGGGCGGCAGTGGACCCCTACCGACCCTGTCGACGCCCTACCGACCCTGTGGGCGGTAGTGGACCCCATACCGACCCTGTGGGTGGCAGTGCACCCCCTACCGATCCTGTGGGCGGCAGTTGACCCCCTACCAACCCTGTGGGCGGTAGTGGACCCTTTACCGACCCTGTGGGCGGCAGTTGACCCCCTACCAACCCTGTGGGCGGTAGTGGACCCTTTACCGACCCTGTGGGCGGCAGTGGACTCTATATACTAATCCTGTTGGCGATACTGGACCCTATACTCATCCTGTGGGCGGCAATGGACGCCATACACATCCAGTGGGTATTATTGGACCCCATACTTATTCTGTGGTTGGTTGGAGCCCCATATACCCATCCTGTGGGTGATAGTGGACGCCATACTCACCCTGTGGGTGGTATTGAACCCCATACCCATCCTGTGGGTGGTTGTGAGCCCCATACCCATCCTGTCGGTGGTAGTGGACGCCATACACATCCAGTGGATGGTATTGGACCCCATTCCCTTCCTGTGGGTGGAAGTGATCCCCAAGTTTGCTGTAGTTTACCCCATAAACATTCCAACATAACATCGTTTTCTGTTAGCGTTCCTATAAAACATTCTTTAAAGATTTTTAAAGCGCAAACTATGGTATATAATATTGATTGGTGACGCACTGTTATTCTATGTAATAATTTATAGTGCTTATTATAATTTACTAAGAACAACTAATATTTCTCAAAACAAAACTACGAGCCTTCAATAGGAAGTAGCTGATCTGTAATATTCTAAGAGCATGGACAATAGTAGATAAATTTCACAACCCATGTGGGACCTGAAAACTACAATTTTCATTATAATTGAACCAATCACGACTATTCTGCTATCTATGTTGACGGACGGGTACTGTGACACGTAAATTGGTACGTGAGGAAGAGTTTGGGCCCTTGGTAAAAAAGTAACTGGAAATATACCACATATGTACTAAATCATATTCAACATATTGACTTTAAGCATTAAGTCATATATGTGCTGTCTTGTGTGAGAACGGGTTGATGTATGTATGTATGCATGTATGTATGTGTATATGCATGTATGTACTTACCTAATTGTACTTACCTAACTGTGCTTGCGAGGGGTGACCTCTGGCTCTTTGGTCCCGCCTCTCAACCGTCAATCAACTAATGTACAGGTTCCTGAGTCTATTGGGCTCTATCATATCTACACTTGAAGCTGTGTATTGTTTGGATCGATGGACACTTGAAGCTGTGTATGTATGTATGTATGTGTGCCATGATTGAAGTGAATATAAGTGGATAAATGGACATGAGGAAATATCAATTTGTTATTTATTAATTAAACAATGGATGGCCACCAGACATCACAGCCTGCTCATTGGACCAATCAACTTCCTCTTGACCCCACACCTCATGCAAAGAGATCATTCTCGGACCCTATTTGTCTAGCAGAGAGGCTCACCAGAGCAGATAACCTCTGGTTCGCCACCAAACTCAACGCGTTGTACCTTGCTAACGGCCTGGACCCTATCATCGCCCCTGAGGCCAGATTCACTGCCTCTCCTTCCAACACAGTGGGTACCACATGGACTACTACAAGGACACATGGACTCCTCAACCCAGACTCCAGCACCACCCAAGATCCAAGCTGCACAAACAGAAACACCTACCACACCAGCTCCCAACGCTCCTCCTAACACCATCTCAGCTGACGCGCTCGCCAATGTACTGTACACACCTGCAAGCAGCACCACCAACGCTCCCGCGGTAGCTACAACCGCCACTCCACCACACTAGAACCCAACCCAGGCTGTCCGACCTAAGACTAAACCCTCGGCTCCAGACGACGCTTCGGACTCCTCAGACGAGGAAATCTCAGTAAGAGCACCATCACCACACCAACAATTCAGCACCTACTCTATGCAAGACTTCTTCATGGAGGCTTCCTCACCAAGCTCCAACAACAACACGGCCATGTCAACAAGAAGGAAGTCTCAGACGAAGAAAAAACAGAAGACCCAGAAGTGCGAGAAGACTTAGAACACAAGAAAAACCTCCATCTGCAGCAGAAGAAAGATGCCAGATGAAGAACCAAGACTGAGGCATCTCCACCCAATGCCTACACACCATTCCACTCCCCACCTAACCTGAAGCCCTGGTACTGACCTACCAAGCACACCCAGCCTACTTCGCCGCTTCCCGCAACCCAAACACTCGTCAGAAGAACAAAACCAAGTACAAACTCTTTGAAAAATACCTTACGGCAAAATACCTTTCGTGGCAGATAGGCCACGGAACTTTTTTAGCCCCCTCGTTCCCTATCCACATCCTTTTCAAAAGTTTCAACTCCTCATCCCTTTTCCTCCCTTCCCAGACTGCCTTTTTCAAACTTTTTGGACATAGACGCGAAAGCGTAACAGAGGGTAGGTAGGCCTGCTAGGTAGCCCGTTCCTCAGCTGAGGTTGGTGTTTGTCGGAACTCCCGTGTCCATGATCCTTGTGAACACAGGTGCTACCTCCCCTGGAGGTTCTTTAGACATGATTTAAACTCACTGTCCAAAAAATTTGATAAGTTGGTAATAGCATGTATTCTCCGGACACTAGTTCACCTAGTGAGGTGTCGTTGACCCTGAAGTGGCTATCGAAAAAAGCCACCTTCTAAGTTGAGGGTGTCCTAAATGAACTTGTGGGGGCCCTCGGGCACTCCCCGGCATATAGGCTTGCTAGGTAGCTCGTTCCTCAGCTGAGGTTGGTGTCTATCGGAACTCCCGTGTCCATGATCCTTGTGAACACAGGTGTTATCTCCCCTGGAGGCTCTTTAGACATGATTTAAACTCACTGTCCAAAAAATTTGATAGAATGGTCATCCCCTGGGCCCCAGCTGGAGCTTCTGGCTCCACTTGCTGGTGTTTCGACTCATTGTCCGAGTAGTCAGAGGTCATCTCATCCTCGTCGCCTTCCTGGGCCTCTGCTTGAACTTCTTGCTCCATTTGCTATTGTTTCGACTCATCATCCGAGTAGTCAGAGGTCATCCCATCCTCGTCGCCTCCCGGGGCCCCTGCTGGAGCTTCTGGCTCCATTTGCTGTTGTTTCGACTCATAGTCTGAGTAATCAGAGGAAGATTCCTGGGTTGACATCGCGCTGCTGGCCTGGGGGGTCTGTAAGGAACAGTGACATTACCGTAAGGAGGACATGTATTTTAAATATTCCCGACTTGGGTCTCTACACTGTGGACATATATAATCTGGCTTGGAACGAACATTCGCAACGGTTGCCCCCTCGCAGCTCCCGTGAAACCACTCTGCACACCTATCACACTGTACCATAATATTTCCGTCAATTGGCTGCCTACATACACAGTAGAGATCATTATAAGGTACTGATGCTATTTCCTGAGTCTGCGCCATGCGGTGCTTAAATCTGACAATCCAATCTGGACTTACTTGGTTCTTACACGTTTTCAATCTGTCGTGGTTCTCCGTCGTAAGGTCACGCTGGAGTTTAACCCTGAACAAACAGTAAGAAAATTTATGGATAATGATCCCCGGGCCCTTCCATTGCCTCGAAAGGTTCTTGCATTGCCCTTTTGTTTGCGCGGTGTCCAACAGGTAAAGTAGGTTAACTTTTTCATAGACCTGTAGCCGTGCTTGCAGGTCATAATCTCTCTTTATTCGTTCTTGGGTTCATTCGTTCTTCATTGCGTCTTGGGGAGGTTGTCTCTCCTGGGGGTACATCAAATCTATTGGCTGGTTACTTTCTCGACCAAGCATTAATTTATTAGGGGTGAATCCGGTTTGTCGATTCACGCTGGATCTAATTGCCCTTACTATATGTTGAACGTATTCATCCCAGCTGTCATGTCGAGAACTAGCATAACATCGCAATGCATCCATGATGGTTCTGTTGTATCTTTCTATCTGGCCATTTGCTGATGGCTTATAAGCTGTAGTACGGGCTTTGTGCATGTGCATCATTTTAGTAAAGGTTAGTAAACAAGTCACTCTCGAAGTTTCTCCCTTGGTCGGTGAAAATCTCAAACAGATACCGAAACTAGGTGAAGAATCCGTCGAGTGCCGCTCAAACCGTGTCCTCTACGGTCTGGAATGGTAGTGGCACACACTCAATCCATTTAGTAAACTGGTCTACCATCACCAGAAAGGTATTCGTTGCCTTACCGAATCCTTGGCAATGGTCACAAAGAAATCCAGGTGTACTCTCTCCATTGGTGCACCAGCATGGTACGTGCGCAACTCGTGCTTGCTGGTTTTGGATACTTTTTTTTATACTGCAGTGATGGCATGAGGCCACCTAATTAGCAGCCTGGGTTGTTAGCCCATTTAAAAAATATCTTGATTTGTTCCTCTCCATTGTACGATTCCTGCCTTGATGACTCATGTCGGGTATATCATGATATAACTTCAACACTTCCTGTCTCAGGCTCGTGGGTATGTATAAAAGTTTTTGGGCCGCTCCGTCCTGATCTGCTTTGTGCTACCACCAAAGGCCATTCTCCAGAATAAAGGCCTCTTTGTTTAGCCAGTAATATTTCATGGCGGGGCTGGCTCCGAACAGATCACCTTTTGCGGGTTGATTGCCTCACACTCATGTTCTTACCATACTCATGTTTGGGTCTTTCTCCGTCTGCTCCTGCAGCTCAAGCAAAGGCATTCCGTATCTGTCTGCTGTGGTCCTGGTGATAATTTGAACCTTTACCGCCCTTGGGGGGACTGTATCCCGTCCCTTGCCTGATGAGTCCTCTAATTCCCTATGATCATTACCCCCCGGGTTCCACGGAAACACAACCAGGTTGTTATCCTCCGACCAGCAGTTTGGAAAAGGAGACTCGGTGCTTATTTGCCTGACTGCCCCCAGGGCCTGAACATTGCACGCACAATCGAACGATCCTGTAGCTAGTGGAACTACATCGTCTACCACTTCTTGAAACATTGCCCAGTTCTGGTGTGCCCTGCGACAATAAGAACAGCTCCCGCATGGCAGATCTTGTACAGGAATGTCATGGTGAAAGTGTGTGCACAACTGCTGGGTATCCCCTTCTCTAGATAAAGAGTCCGCATTGGTTTGATTCTTTCCCCGCTCTGTGTTGGATCTTTAAGTCAAACTGGCTCAGCTCTTCCAACCAATGAGCTAACTGACCTTGGGGATTCTTAAACCTAGTCAACCATACCAAACTGCTATGATCAGTTCGAACAGTAAAAGGCCGGCCCAAGAGATAGTGCCGAAAAAGCCTGGTGAACCTAACGACTGCCAACAACATCTTCCTGGTGGTACAATACCTTCTTTGTTCCGGGGTTAATACAAAGCTGGCATAAGCGATTACCTTTTCCTGTTCCTCTTGAACCTGTAGCAGCTCCGCACCTATTGCCCAGTCCGAGGCATCGGTATCCAGGGTAAAAGGGTCCTATCCGTTGGGTAGCCCCAAAACAGGAGACGTAGTCAAGGCTGTCTTGATAGCCTCGAAAGCCCCTTGGTGTTGGTTTCCCCAAACAAATTTGTTCGCACCGGTTAGTGCATACAGAGGAGCAGCTAGCTCCGCAAATCCTTTTATAAAGGTTCAATGGTAATTGGCTGACCCTAAGAATCGTTCCACGTCTTTGGGTGACCTGGGGGGTCTGCCATCTCACCACTTCTTCTATTGCCTCTTGTCCCAATTCTAGCCCCGTCCGGCTAACTATTCTGCCCAAGAATTGAACATGCTTCTTAAACAGGGCACATTTTTGTGGCTTAAGGCGCAGGCCATTTCTTCTGAATCTTCCAAAGACTTGTTCCAGGTTTGAGAGGTGACTCTGGAAAAACTAGACTGACACTAGAATATCATCCAAAAAAGCTAGCACCGTTTCCCAGTTCTCGTAACACCAGATTTATGACTTTGGCGTAGGTAGCTGGGGCATTACAAAGACCAAAAGCCATTTTCTTGAATTCAAATAAACCATACTTGGTGATAAATGCTGTCTTTTTCCGATCTTTCTCTGCTATATTTATCTGGTAATATGCTGAGTTGGCATCTAATTTACTGAACCATTCGTTTCCCGCTAATGTGTCTAGGCATTCATCAACTAAGGGAAGCGGGAACTCATCCTTTATGGTATGGGAGTTCAGTTCTCGGTAATCCACACACCATCGAACCGAGGTATCCCTTTTCCTCACTAAAACTGGTGCCGATGACATTGGAAAAACTCAGACATTGACGGTTGGCCATCCAGTATTCCCGGAATGCACATACATTTCCCCGCTGTGTTGAGGGTGATCTGCCTTATTACCTGTGGTGGAGGTATTAACTATTGATGAACCTCTTGCGAAATAATTGTGACTTTCGCAGCTGTATCAACTATTGCTCTCACACTTACGTTTTCCACCTGAATCGGGATCCAGAACATAGAACCGGATCTTAGTTGCCTAATAGTTATTTGTTCCTGTTCCTCCTTTTCTTGCTACTCGATGTCCCAGGGTGTACGAGCTGTGTCTACCTCATCCTCCCTGGAGGAACAACTACTCTCGTCTTGAGAGAACTCTTCCTCGTCACCTACTTGCTTGAAATTGAAACTTACCCCCTCTTGTTGATAAAAGTCTTCCCTGTCCTGGGACACATTAATTTTACTTTCGTCTATATCCCTTGTGTCGGCTGGTGCTGCAGTGTTGAGCACATCGTCAGAAAATGTTCGATAGGACTGCCTATCTTCCTGATGGATATCTAGTCCTGGTATTTGGAGGGTAAAAGTTTTGAACCCTTGAGAAGGCCCTGGCGTCATTGATTGTGGTGCAGCCACACTCTGCTGACCCGTTAAATAGTGGGTCGGATCTAGGCCTCTTGAGCCTACCCGTCCCTGTTTAAAGACTGATTCTCCTCATTAAAGGAAACATGAAGCCTATCGTCGGTATGCTCCCCCTGTTTATGGCCTTCGTCCCAGCCACTCCTGGATCTTTGGCAGTCACGAGCAAAGTGACCCTTTTCTCCACATAAGTAATAATTATTACTCCCCCTAGGTGATGGGATGCGTTGACCACGAGGTGATATGATAGCGTTTGTAAGACACCTCAAGCCCTCACACACATAGTCCAATTTGTCACGAACCAAAGACTACTTCGTCTAATTTTGCATTCATACCTGCAAATTTATCTAGCTTTGTATCTATTCTAGCAAGAGAGGGAGAACCTGATCCAGCATTTGTTTGCCGGGGAACCCAGTTATCATGACCTGATATTGCCGGCAGCCAGTGATGAATCTGGAGATTTTGTGGGTGTCCGTGAGCGGAGGCGAGAAGCAACACTACTCCGGAATGGCTGTTCGTATCGGGAAGGCCTACCCACAGCGTTTATCTGCACTGCTTGGCGTGGGATCTCTGCTGATGGGAACTATATGAGAATGAACCTGCTGACCCATGAATAGCAACAGAATTATACTGAAACATTTGAGCCCTATCAATGGCTTTTTCCATGGAAGAAATATTAGCTTTGCAAATATATTCCGCTAAGCGCTTATCCAGCAAATCCTGGCCAAATCGCATCATTGCCATCTGCTCTTCTTCTCTCCTTTCCAGATGTTTGTAGGCTCGATGAGTCATATGCAGGACTCTATAAGCCCATTTTAGAATTTCCTCACCAGGCTCCTAGTGGGCCTGGGAAAATTTAATTATTGCCATGTTCAAAATCTCCCTATCCCCAAATCCCTTTACAAGTTTATGCATCATGCGAGTATAATCAATTGATGGTTTCCGGTCTAGTATCCGGTTGTAAAAATCATTGGCTTTGCCTTTAAGACACCAACCCAAATTTGTTAGGGAAGTAGTGCCACTCCAATCTTTTTCCGTTGCATAGGATGTGAAACGACGATAAAACGGAGTCCACTCAGATTTACCATCATAATCCAGCTCCCGTGGTGGTGGGCATTGGGTGGGAATTACTCAGTCGGCCACGACCGGTTCACAGGCTAGGAGAAGTAGAGTCGTCAGAATCAGAATTCTGGGAGCTAGCCGACAAACATCGAACTGGACGACGAGTGGAAAGAGATGACCTCTTAGTTGAAATATGCCTCTGTCTCAGGAAATGGGAACTATACAACCCATGGGTAACACGAGAGGGAGACATACGTCTGACCTGACTGCGTGCAGCACCACCTCCAGAAGCAGCTGAGGCATTCCCATCGGTTGATGGCGAGTTTGAACGTCCCCTAACATTTGGTTCTATTATTGTGTGGGAGGTCGAGCCGTGAGGGGGCGGGTTTGTGTCAAAAGATATGGCATTCAACAAGGGAGTCGTAATCTTAAAGTGAGAGATATGGTGGATGTTGTCTGCCATGATTGCACGTGTGTGTCTAAATCTTACGATTTGATTGGCCAGTGAGTACGACACTCCAGGTAGTGCTATTAGGTCACCAACAGATACCGAGTTAATGGGTATGTAGGGCATCTTGCAGTAATGAAAAGCCGAAGCTTAGAAGTATTCTTCTGCAGAATGTACCACCAACAAATAAAAATAAGACATGCCAGGGAATAGACTTTAATTCCAGGAATGGTTAAGCATAGTATTCCACATCAAAGAATGTAACTAATGGATGCGGGTGACGCTTAGGAAATATCCAATATGTGTGAGGTAACCATTCACTGTACCAATTCAAAAAATGGAGAAAAAACAGGGTGGCCCCCAATACTTAGGATTACCTGAACCCTATGTAATTCCCCTCCCAAAATGTTCAAAACTTAGATCACACATGGTATGGCCGTAAACACTCAAGAGAACTGGATATTTTTAAGTTCGTACACTTAACTTGATCATGTACTTCAATCTAGGATCATTCACTAAAATTCAGGGTTATTCACTTAAATCTAGGATGTGTCATTATGTGGCCCACTTACAAGTACAAGTTAGATAAAGACAATTATCACTTATTTTTAGGTATTTCACTAGTCACTTGTAGGAAAAGTCATGAATTTATGTTCCCCTAAAAAGTGGAAATTTGCAAACCACAATGTTTCAAGTTTTATTTTTTCAGTATATCAATTATATATTCATTAGTGTCAATCATATCAATATTTCACATAGTGCCACTCATTTTATATATTTCACATTAGTATTTCAGGGAAATGTATTTAGTCTTACTTAAAACCAGATTTATGCACTAATATCAAAATCTACCACTGTATATATATTTCAAAGTTCATGCATCTATTAAACAAACAACACATGTATTTCAGGTGAATGGAGAACTTGATGGTGCACACAGGGTAGAAATTAGGTCTCCTTTAATCAGTTCTAGGAACACCAGCACTAATTTTCTTGACACATATGTCTCCCTGGAGCCATATATATATGAGGAAGGTTCGTGCAGCCAATATATAATACAGTACAACGAGGTGTAGTAAACACTTTTGTATAGTTGAGGCCACTGGGTCCTACACGACCCTGAGTAAACAATAACACCGAGCCCGGATACACTCGTGAACGGCGGGGCAGAATCCGTGAGTTGGTAACCTCCTCTTCTTAATAAAACAACAAAAATTGCAGGAAACTTGGAATTATGAGGTAGAATATCAAGAAAAATAGCAAATGCAAACAAAGCCCAAGATACAACCTTAGAGGTTAGTGGGAACACCAACTGGTAGGGCGGACGCCAACTGGTGGGGCGGGCGGGCAACATGTATGAACAAGAATGGCCGCGGGTGAGCCGGGGGATTCCCTCGTCTTGAAAACAATTAATATTTACCAAAATCACAAAAAATAGAGAAAATTGCTAAATATGGAGAAAATTGATACTGCGAAATAAGGCAAAGAATTGGGAGAATGAATCTAACGTTGAGAGACTTTGCTGGATGACTGGAAGCCGTAGAATATTCTTGAGTTCAGGAGCACAGATATGACAAAATATGAAATTATAGAAAAATGCAAGAAATGTGGAATAAAGCACAGATATTAAAATCAGGGACCACAATATCTCAGACAATGCGGCTGAAAAGCATTTATCAATTTCTAGCAAACCGGAGAACTTATAAGGTGTCCCTGACGACAGTAAATGTTACTGCAATATTGAACATGAAGTCTCAATCAGATTCAGCAGGATGATGATGCATACAGCGTGGAGAGGTCCTCTTGATCACCGTGTAGGCTGAATACTCACTGCGCCAGTGTGGAGGCAGTCTCCTATGGGGTATAGGGCGACTGACCACGTGGTAATCGATATGCACAGAAATGTGTATAAATGTATGGAAGACAGTTGCTCACCTCGAGCTGAAGTCTTCTAAGGGCGGGCTGAAGCAATCCGATGGCTCCTCAGGAGTGAGGATCAGCGAGGTCCAACGATATCTGGCCAATACGGGTGCCGAATAACAACAGTTTGGGGGGTGTCATCAACAGGTGTATCTGCGGTCAGGTGCGGGTCTTCTCTGTCTTTCTCTACCTCCTCCGGGCATGCGCGTGGGTGGTGCGCAGACGCACGACATAGGACTGCTGTCCACCAATCAGGAGCACCTAGCATGAGAGATATTCCCGTTGGCGGGCACTTTGAATGTGGGTCCCTCCACAGTAGTGACGAGGGCAGAGGTGGCGATAATGGTGAGGAAAGATACTGGTGAGGATTAGTCAGTGTCTACTCCACCGATTGAAGATATCGACTTTGAGATATCGTGGCTGTTTGGGGAAGGTTTAGCTAAGGAAAACGAAGTCTCGGTGAGGTCGGAAGTGATGATGACCCTGCTGGAGAGAACTAATGTGAAGAGAGTGGACCTGAGTAGAGCCCAGCTCGCTGAAATTGAGAATCAGAAGGTCGATATAACTGTGCTGAGCAGAGGTGAAGATGGATGTGGACAGACTGAGGACGGGAGTAAAACGTCAAGTTGTCCACTAGCACAGAAGCGTAGGGATAATGAAGTTGAGTTTTGCAAGATGTCAAGAGTTGACATGTTTCACGGGAAGCATGAAGAAGAGCTAGTGAAGACGAGTGATAGCCGAGAAGAGGAAGTGAGAAGAGACAGTATGTGCAGATGGATGCTTACGAGCACTTTGGAAGAGGTAGACCGACAAGTATGGTCGAGTCTGGTTGAGTGTAATGCAGTAAGGATTTGGAAAATCCTTACTTCCTACTTAAATCCTTACTCAAGTCCATTCCATTGGGCTTCAGGAAACTTTGAGGAAACTTCAGGAAACGTGGAAGAGTTGAAGGAGATGAAACGGAGTTTGTAGAGGTGAGAGTTATGAGAAGAGGTTGATGATGCAGGCGTGGAGGAGTAGAAGAAAGCCGAGGATTCGATGGAAGTCGAATAGGAAGAAGTCTTGGATAAATGAGGAGACAAAAGAAGGGATCGTCGGTGAAGGCGAGAAAGTGAAGAACGATGGCAAGAGACGGAAGTATGATGGTGGTAGATGGAAGCATGAAGACGACAGAGTGCAGTATGTTGATGTGAGACTGAAGTGTGATGGTGACAGACCAAAGCCCGAGGACGACAGAGGAGGTACAGACAGTAGAGGGAGGAAACAGTAAGTAGAGAGGACTGATGGAGTGAAGGTGTCCAAGGGAGACAGCCTAGCCAAAGTGAGAGAAGTCGGGTCATTTAAGAGAGGACCATGCTTTTGCGAGTTGTGAGCCAGATGTTGCAAGGTGCAACGGATTATTTGCAAACTCCTGGACGGAGTACGTTAATAGATCAACCGGTCAAACCAATCGGTGGGAGAACGAAACAATGCGGTGGCTGATGCATATCCCGAGCCTAGCCCCTGGAATATCTCTCAAAAACAAGGGGAGGGGGAGTGTTATGATGCAACCCGCTCTCGCACAAGACAGCACATATATGACTTAGTGCTTATAGTCAATATTTCGCTTATGAATTAGTACATATGTGGTATTTTCCCAGTTATATTTTTTCAAGGCCCAAACTCTTCCTCACGTCCCAATTTACGTCTCACAGTACCCGTCCATCGCCGTAGACAGTAGAATAGTCGTGATTGGTTCAATTATGATGAAAATTTTAGTTTTCAGGTTCCACATGGATTGTGAAATTTACCTACTATTGCCCATGCTCTTAGAATATTACAGATCAGCTACATGCTACTGAAGGCTCGTAGTTTTGTTTTGAGAAATATTAGTTGTTCTTAGTTAATTATAATAAGCACTGTAATTTATTACATCAAATAAAAGTGCTGCACCAATCAACCCTATATACATTAGTTTGTGCTAAAAAATCTTTAGGAATGTAATGTTTGTACGTCCACAGAAAACGATATTACATTGGAATGGCTATGGGGTAAACTACTACAAACAGGATGGTATAGTGTCTACTACCTACTGTAGGATAGGTATAGGGTCAACTACCACCGAGTGGTAGTGTAAAGTGGGTCCATACTACTTGTAGGATGGATCTGGGCCCAACAACTGCCCATAGAAAGGGAATGGAGACCACTATCATTCACAGGATGGGTATGGGGTCCACTACCACCTATTGGATGGGTACAGGGTCGACTACTGCCCACTGGATGGGTATATGTTCCACTTCAGGCCAAAGGATATGTTTGGCGTCCACTATACCGCCCACAGGATGGGTATGGGGTTCACAATCACCCACAGTGATGTGGTGGAGGCTGACTCCATACACAGTTTCAAGTGTAGATATGATAGAGCCCAGTAGGCTCAGGAATCTGTACACCAGTTGATTGACAGTTGAGAGTCGGGACCAAAGAGCCAAAGCTCAACCCCCGCAAGCACAATTAGGTGAGTGCAGGATGAAAATTGTGTCTACTACCGCACACAGGATGGGTATGGCCTCCATTGCCGCCCACAGCATGAATATAGGGTCCAGTACCATCCACGGAATAGGTATATGCCTAACTACCGCCGACAGGATGAGTATATCGTCTACTACAGCCAACAGGATTGGCATGGGGTTAACTACCACCCATAGGACGTGTAAAGAGTACACTACCGCCATCAGGGTGGGTATTGGGTCTATTACCGCCCACAGGATGGGCATGGCGCCCACTGCAACCCACATGATAAGTATGGTATCAACTACCGCCCAAAGGATAGGTATGGCATCCACTGCCGCATACAGGATGGGTATAGGGTCCAGTACCGCCCACGAGATGGGCATGGGTTCAATACCACCCACAATATGCTTATGGGGTCACGTACCGCCCACAGGATAGGTATGGGGTCCACTACTGCCCACAGGATGGGTTTGGGGACCACTATCATCCACAGGAAGGTCCACTACCGCAGACAGGATGGCTTTGGGACCACTATCATCCACAGGATGGGTATATGCGCCACTACTGCCCACAAAACGAATAAGGGGTCCACTACTGCCCACAGGATGGTATGAGGTCCACTATCGCTCACATGATGGGTATTGGGTCGACAACCACTCACAGGATGGGTAGGGGGGGGGGGGCACTACCACCCAAAGGATGGTGTTACGGCCCTCTCGGGACGCAACGGGGTTGTTACTCTGATGTTGTTAGAGGAAGTTATATCCGACCCCAAGCCAGTAGTGGCTTTCAAGGGATGTGATCCGTGACGCAAGAAACTTAAAGGGGGAAGGGAAAGAAAGTTAAGAACTTAAGACTATAATTGTTCCCATCACCAAATAAATAATATATAAAAGTGCACAGGGGGAGGGGTATTAACACTGTACAGGGGAAAATCCACAATTGTCTTCTGCTGAAGACTCTGGAGCAAAACTCTCGGTGCTGAGTCCTCGGTGCTTTTCGTGGTCTCTTGACGAACTCTTCTGAGAAGTTGAGCCTACCCTGGCCACAGGTCAGCCAAAACACAGGTCCACTGGGGGCACCGCCGTGGAGGCCGTCCAGCAGGTTCGCTGGCAGGTTCCGGATCAGCAAGGCAGGTCAGGTCACTCCACGGGCGATATTAGGGTAACGCCCTAGACAGGAGCTTCGTGTGATACCACATATCACTCTCCTGTCCTCAGTACCCCAGTGGATAATCGTTTCCAGCAGTCGGTCCCGGGTAATCCTTCTACTGCCACTCCACTGGCAGGGTAACACCACAGTGTTCTTCCGGGGGACGACTTCACAGCTGCTGCAGCAAAGCACACGGTATGGAGACGGCTTCCTCGGGTAGACTGACTCAACTTCCATCACAGCAGTCCCAGGTCGACTCTGTAAGCAGACACGTCATCAATAACTGGGACCCACTAAAACACCTCACTTACGGGCTCAGGCACGAACGCCCGACATATCCACTCCATAGATGGCGCTGTCGTCGGAGCACCACCTCACCAGAGGTCAGGAGCGGCTGTGTTGTGAGCTGCACAGGACTGGAAACTGGCCCTTGTGGCCAATATACGTCGTCCTCACCAGGTGTCATCGTCCGTTTGGAGGGGGTTTCGGGAGCTGACCCACAGATGGCGCGGTTGTCACTGCTTCGTGCTCGGACGTTGGATCCGGGTTCGTAACACCTCCCCACCAAAAAGAATTTGGTTTGGGGTTCTAGAAAAAGAAACACAAACCAAATTAGTACGGCGACACAACTCCAAATGGACTCACATGCTTTATATACTGGAACGGCGAGGCTGTCTCGTCCACAGAACTGTACTAAAGAAAAACCCTGGCACAAAGGGACCTTGAAAACGGCAGGCGATGACCTGCCTGACGTAATTTTCCACGCCTCCTCTGCGATGTCAAGCAGGGGCCTCATCTCACATCTCTCGAGTAAGGATCGGTGTGGACACGATCTGGGGCGACTCGACACTTCCCTATGTCGTGGCACCGATGATGGCTGGACACAGACGGCATTTCTGGTACCGATCCGGCGGTCCTTCAGGGAGTCGGGCACCTGGAATACAGGGGTCTGATAATTCAGAGTGACAGCGACAGCGGGTGAAACAGTACTTACAGCATACTCTACTAGGTCCACACCTAGTCCCAACGGGGCTGTTCGTACGTCGCGGATGGCATTCGCTCTGCCACCGTCAGGTCGACCAACGTTCCACATAACGCTGCATTGAGGCTCAGCAGTCACGCGGGGGGTGCCAACCTGTCGGAAGCAGTCACTCACATTATCATATCTCGTACCTCCTGTATCAACCATCACCTTCCAGGTCCCTTCTTCGACTGCAACACTCATAGTGCACGTCTCTAATCCCTGGGACCTCTTCGCGATGTTCAAGGGAGCCATCATCCTTCGGGTCGTCCACTGATCCTTACTGAGAACACAGAGAACACATACAAGAACAAAACAAAATATCGCTAAGAAACATGGGGCCAATTGAGGGATAAGCTTCCTGAGCCTGTAATGTCCATAGCAGGCTACATCCATTAGTCTGGTTTGGACCAAAGAGGGCACTAGACCTTTCGAACACACCTCACATACCTCTGACGTCTGGGGAATCTCTGGCCGGTTCAAGAAACGCCGTACCTTGCCATACCGCAAGTACTCATCTGTCTTTGCTCCAGACTCATTGGTATCCGTGGGTGCCCGCACACAAGGCCTCTCTTCCTGCTCAGTTACCTCTGCTATCGTTACCGCATGTTCCTCCTCGGGAGAAGAATCAGGAGACACTGCTAGAATACTGTCGATCTGCGGGTGAGAGGACAAATTAGACCTGTTTGAATCCGGGTCTGCCTTTACCTGGATATTACCATTGCCTGTTACCTCAGACCGTGCTGTTCCGGTAGACTCGTCCGCAACCTTGGGAAGATTGATGCTCCAATCTGTCACCAAGTCGTTGGCTAGTACCACGTCAATCCCAGCCACAGGGAGAGTATCGACTACTGCCAACGCACATGTGCCGCTGAAGTAAGGCGAGTCGAGATGTACCGTCACTAAGGGGGCGATGTACTGCGTCTTAGGAAACCCAACCAGGACAACCTTTTGTCTCCCATCCATACTTACTCGCTCGGGTAACGAGTTCTTCACGATCAGGGACTGGGCTGCTCCACTATCTCTGAGCACTACTACAGATCTACGAGTATGATCACTCGTTACATACCCGCTTGAAGTGTGAGGGGCGAACAAACTTGATCCTTCCTGTGTCGTCGTCGACTGGTTTCCTGCTGGTGGTGTAACACAGCTCATCATCATCACCTCTACGTGCGCCACCACCTCTTCTGCCTCGGCACATAGCAGCTACATGCCCTTTCTGCCCACAAGTCCAGCACACCATATTCCTCCTCGGGTTCCGGTGTTTCGGACTGCTAGGACTTGTTCTTCGAGGGCTACTTGGGGACGTCTTCTTAGCGCTTCGTGGGACGGGAGTCTCTTCTTCGTCCTGAGGTTTATCAAACCGGCGTTGGTAATGCCTTGGGACGTACTTAGCAGAAGGCCTATGCGTCAGGATGTACTCCTCAGCCATGGTGGCTGCGCACTCAAGGTCTCTACCTGCTGTTCCTCTAAGTACGTCTTCAGGTCTCCAGACAAACAATCCTTGAAGTCCTCTAGCAGTATCAGCTGCTCGAGGTCTTCCTTGGTCTCCACCTTCCGAGAGGCACACCATTCCTGGAAAAGTCGCTCCTTGATGGTGGCGAATTCGGTGAAAGTGTGCTCTGAGGTCTTCTTCAGGTTTCTAAACTTCTGTCTATATGCCTCAGGTACCAATTGGTACGCCATGAGCACAACCTTCTTCACCTTGTCGTAATCGCCGGAGTCGTCAAGGGATAACGTAGAGTAGGCGATTTGGGCCTTCCCAGTCAAGACTGACTGTATCATGATGGCCCAATTCTCCCTTGGCCACTCCAAAGAGGCAGCGACTTTCTCGAAGGCTGCAAAGAACTTTGAAACTTCCCTCTCATTGAACTTGGGGACCATTTTGATGTTTCTTACCGGATCGAAACTGCTGGTGTCCGATGTTGGCCTCCGACCACCGCCTAATCGCAATACTTCTAGTTCATGTTGTCTCTCTCTTTCCTCTCTGTCTCGTCGTTCTTGCCTGTCTCGTTCTTCTCTTTCTCTTTCTCGTTCTTCTCTTTCTCTTTCTCGTTCTTCTCTCTCGCGCTTCTCTTCTCTTTCTCGTTCTTCTCTCTCTCGTTTCTCTTCCCTTTCTCGTTCTTCTCTCTCTCGTTTCTCTTCTCTTTCTCGTTCTTCTCTTTCTCGTTCTTCTCTCTCTCTTTTCTCTTCTCTTTCTCGATCTTCTCTTTCTCTTTCTCGTTCTTCTCTCTCTCTTTCTCGTTCTAATTCTAAACGCCTCATCGCCAATTCTTTATCTTGTCTTTCTCTTTCCATTTCTAATTTCTTCCACTCTATTTCTCGATTAATTTCCAAGGCACGCATTTTGACAGTTAGCAAGCTTATATTCAGCTCACCTGCATCACTGTCAATGTCACTGCCTTTATCTTCCTTTTCCATGGAAGCTATTTCCTCACCTTCCTTTGTACTAGGAGTCTCGCCTTCCCGTTTCTCTTCTGCCTTCAAGTGCCGGTGAACCTTGGACAATATTTCCACACGGGAATCACTGGCACGGATCTTGATCTCCAGGTAGGCGCTCACTAGTACAAGTTCCGGTTTGCTCAGATACTTTAATCTGGCAAGACAGTCCTCTCTGTTCAGAAAAGCTTGCACATCGTCCAGATCATCGATGGTAGCTTTTTCTGCCATTGTCACAGATGGAACACTCAACTAGCACTTAACACGCACCGAGCACTGTTCTACGACAATATTGCACTTTATCGCACCAAACACTGCACTTGCCAATATTGCACGTAATTACTTCGGGCACCGCACTACCCAATATTGCACTGAATCACAGCGAACACTTCGCTCTACAGTATTGCACTGAATCACTGATAACCGCACTACTCAATATTGCACTTAATCGCTTAATCACAGCGAACACCGCACTGCACAATATTGCACTTAGTCACTCTTGAGCACCGCACAGGACGTATAACGTCACAATCGTCACACACAGGGGGAATTATATACAGGGATTACGCCACTTCACCACCCCTGTCAAACATACTTAACAAGGGGTCGGATCCCGCTGGGGATGCAAATTATGTTACGGCCCTCTTGGGACGCAACGGGGTTTTTACTCTGATGTTGTTAGAGGAAGTTATATCCGACCCCAAGCCAGTAGTGGCTTTCAAGGGATGTGATCCGTGACGCAAGAAACTTAAAGGGGGAAGGGAACGAAAGTTAAGAACTTAAGACTAAAATTGTTCCCATCACCAAATAAATAATATATAAAAGTGCACAGGGGGAGGGGTATTAACACTGTACAGGGGAAAATCCACAATTGTCTTCTGCTGAAGACTCTGGCGCAAAACTCTCGGTGCTTTTCGTGGTCTCTTGACGAACTCTTCTGAGAAGTTGAGCCTACCCTGGCCACAGGTCAGCCAAAACACAGGTCCACTGGGGGCACCGCCGTGGAGGCCGTCAACATCACGTCCAGCAGGTTCCGGATCAGCAAGGAAGGTCAGGTCACTCCACGGGCGATATTAGGGTAACGCCCTAGACAGGAGCTTCGTGTGATACCACAAATCACTCTCCTGTCCTCAGTACCCCAGTGGATAATCGTCTCCAGCAGTCGGTCCCGGGTAATCCTTCTACTGCCACTCCAATGGCAGGGAAACACCACAGTGTTCTTCCGGGGGACGACTTCACAGCTGCTGCAGCAAAGCACACGGTATGGAGACGGCTGCCTCGGGTAGACTGACTCAACTTCCATCACAGCAGTCCCAGGTCGACTCTGTAAGCAGACACGTCATCAATAACTGGGACACACTAAAACACCTCACTTACGGGCTCAGGCACGAACGCCCGACATATCCACTCCATAGATGGCGCTGTCGTCGGAGCACCACCTCACCAGAGGTCAGGAGCGGCTGTGTTGTGAGCTGCACAGGACTGGAAACTGGCCCTTGTGGCCAATATACGTCGTCCTCACCAGGTGTCATCGTCCGTTTGGAGGGGGTTTCGGGAGCTGACCCACAGATGGCGCGGTTGTCACTGCTTCGTGCTCGGACGCTGGATCCGGGTTCGTAACACCTCCCCACCAAAAAGAATTTGGTGGGGACAAGTATTCCTCATTCCAGCACCAACACAGGGGACAATATTCTTCCTCCTTGCAGGAGATCAACACAGTACATCCACCTCTGATGACAGTTTCGACTCAAGTGGGGTCAACATGTCTCACTAGCCTCACATCTTGTCCGCAAAGTCTCAATATCTCATGTCATGTCACTTATTTACATATTTATTCTCTGCCCATGCTTCTAAATTATTCATCAATATTAGCCAAGCTTCTAATATTTATTCACATGTCTATATTTCCCTTGACCTCTCAGTTGGGTCTGGTTTTCTGAATACCTCTTACTGGGGGTAGACTCGTTTTTCAAGCCACGTGGGATCATAACACAGATCAACAGCTAAGAACATACCTTCTTGCAGCAAGAATCCGTTCCTACAACACTGAAAGGTACTAATGAGATCACAGTCTCGACCCACTGGACTGGTCATGAACAAAAATGAACTACTTGAACACTTAGTGAACCCTCTAGCAATTACTGCACTCGACACTAACAGTATCAAATCACTTCAACAGCTCTTCAGCACATGATACTCAATTTTATAACACTGTCATTAGGACAGATAACTAATAAATACTTTAGGTCTCAGTTACTTTACATTAACCGCTGTCACTACCAGTCAACAATTAATCAATTAAATATTTTAATTAATAAATGTTAATCACAATGTCAATCACAATTAATAAATTAAATAATTAATTAATTTATGTTATCTCATCAATAATTATAATAATGAGTGACTTGTTAATGTTTTATCACACAGAGGCAAACAATAACAAGGTATTACTAGACTCGACAGGTTTACTCACGCAATTAATTAATATATAATCAATATACAGCATCACTGAGACGTTGCTAATAAACCACTTACCAATGTGTCAGTGAAACAGCCGTAGAGTTCTCAACACTCCCAACACCTGTGTCACCCAAACACTGTTACTGAACTAGATGGTAACAAATCCTAGCTGACATAACTTACACACACACACACATCGGTCACTCCACAGTGGTACGACACCACCTTGAAATGTTAAAACCTGTCACCCACACCGAGATGACAGTTTGACTCTTCACAATCTCAATAGATCCCAGCACAGAGGAAGCACGTCGCAAGATATACTCTGGTTGATCCATCAGAGATTGGGTGATTACTTATCCCTAAAATATTACAAAAACAGATATGGGCCCGTTTTTACATTCGATTACTCCTTAATACACTGACATTCATTCTCCCCGACGATGATATAGGTGGCCTCAGACGACAAGCAGGCTGTTGCTACTCTGGTGGTGAGTTATGTTGATAAGAATATCTCCTTCGTCAGCGAGGGAGCCCGACCTTGAATCCACACAAAGTCGTTGAGGACCACCTCAAGCTGCATCAGATGAATTTCTACACTTCTGGATGCCCATTTTTCCTTCCACGTCACAGGAGTAACTTGATTTCACCACACGAGCTGACCAATCAGCAGACACCGACCATAAAGAGCTCCAGCATAGTCCTGAAACTTCCACATTAATTATTGTCCGTCATGACTCCTGGGTCACTTTGGACCCACTCTCCTACACCCACCCACTCTCCTACACCCACCCACTCTCCTACACACACCCACTCTCCTACACACACCCACTCTCCTACACCCGCCCACTCTCCTACACCCACCCACTCTCCTACACCCACCGACTCTCCTACACCCACCCACTCTCCTACACACACCCACTCTCCTACACCCGCCCACTCTCCTACACCCACCCACTCTCCTACACCCACCCACTCTCCTACACACACCCACTCTCCTACACCCACCCACTCTCCTACACCCACCCACTCTCCTACACCCACCGACTCTCCTACACCCACCCACTCTCCTACACACACCCACTCTCCTACACCCGCCCACTCTCCTACACCCACCCACTCTCCTACACCCACCCACTCTCCTACACACACCCACTCTCCTACACCCACCCACTCTCCTACACACACCCACTCTCCTACACCCACCCACTCTCCTATACACACCCACTCTCCTACACCCACCCACTCTCTCCTACACACATCGCATGACGGGTTTGACTTGGCATGTGCGAGCACGCTCTGTCCTGGGCGAAAAGCTACACTAAGCTCGACTCCGATTATACGAACTTTCACGAGTTTGAACACCATCAAGTCTTTAACAATGCTCATAGATCTCTTCACAGCGATTGTCGCTAATGATTCTTCACTGCTATATAGGCAATCACTTGCTCTAAGACACATGTACTCGTCACTCGTCACTAAGTCACGTGTACTCACTAGGTGAGTACACGTGACACTAATTCTGACCACAGTTACTTATTATATTAGGATCCCGTGAGTACACCGCTGGCTCTTGCCAGACAACTGAGGTTTCCCTCTCACATCGGTTTAGCTCAATGAAATCACATGTGTCTTTTCCAGGTCTTTCACACTGCTAGTATTGTCTCTTCAGGAACACCGAGTGGTCACGGCTTACCCACGAACCGTTGTTTGCGATGTAATTTGCAGTAATCCTTAATATAATCCAATCACACCAAAAAATCTATCAGTGATACGGGTCTGACTGATTTAACAGTTACAAAAGAGCACTTTTACCCCAGCCTTTGGTGAGAATTAGCTGACCCTGAGCTCTGGTGTGGCAGCGTCCTCTCTTCTTGAAATATGGAGTCTGAATGACGCCTTGAGGCATGACGCCCACATGCTCTCCAGGATTCCGTGATAGCGTCCCCTGTTGACCAATGGCAGAAGCTAGGCATTCCCGTTTTTTCTGTAAACGTATCTGACTGACACTCGCACCTATTCCTCAGCCAGAGTCGTTGTTTGGTTTCCATATCATCCAGCGAAAAGCGAAATTGTCTCAGAAAGGGGGAAAAGAGGGATTGTGGTTAGAACCCAATGGTTTTGAGGAGAAAGGGCCCATCTCTGCCCCTTCCACCACAGTATCCTCCAAAACTCACTCCTCCTGTGTAAAGATACACCAGGCCTGATACTGTTCATCTGTTTACTCAGTTACAACAGGACTATATGACCCAGGTCAAACCTGATGACCTCTTTAGACCCTTCAGACCAAACTTGACACACAGTGGATGACAAATAACGAAGTTGTGCCATGCAAGCACACATACAAGCAACCATAAGCAATAAGAGCAAGCATAAATGTGTGCCTTTAGGAAGCATATCCTCACAAGGTAACTCAAAATATTATTTGTTATTTTAAAATTAAAAATAAAATTAAAATTGCTTAGTATATATAAAAAATCCGGATTTTAAAAGACGTACACTGACAATTTTGAGTAAAATGGTGTCAATGATTTGTGTCAATGATTGTTCCACAAGTAGATAGGGCAAATACTGCACGATTTTCTTGCAACTGCTAATGATTATTGGCTGGGCCATATCCTCAAACTTAGTGAAGTTTCTGTGAAATAACCAGTCAAACAGATGAGAAAAATATTACAGAACCCTTCATAAAAATTTTTTTACAGGTCCTTTGCTATTTGCATAAAATTATTCACCAACAAAATATTACCACTTGTTACTAAGTGTATTTCATATATGGTGACAAATAAGAATGCTTAAAACCCTTTGTAATATAACGAACGAAAAGATTTAAATATCTATTCCAGTTTTGGGTTATGACAAAATCTGAAGCAAAACCTTTTCTATAGTCAGTTGAGAAACTTTAGAAAAATAAATTATTGTGAGACAATGAATGCATCTTTTTTAAGTGAAAGGGAAAGTCAGCGCAATGCTTACTAATTATCTAATATTATGTAGTGTATATTATGTAGACTAATATACACGTCTTAAGTTCCTACTTAGAATATGAATCATTCATTGCATTTTTCCTTTTCAACGCATATAAGTGTTTTATAATACATCTCCCATACTTTTGTATGGGAGATGAAGGAATGCAAAGGTTATAACCCTGAAAACACAAACCGAAACTGTCTCTATTTTCCGATTGTTACAACTTGTAATAAAGTTGTTACATCTTGGCTTAACGTGTTTATGACGTATTAGAACGTTGTTACAACTTGCTATATTGGTTGTTATAACTGGTTAGGAGGTGTTAAAACTTGTTCGAACGTTGAACCAACGTGGTAGTTTCGGTGTGTGTTTGGTGGGAAGGGAATTACCATGGGGTGCACCTGGGAATAATTACTCACACTCTTACCTCCATCATCTCTCTCTGCTTCCCTATGCAAACGATGAGTCACAATAACGTGGCTGAAGATATAATGACCAAACGAAACACCAGTAAATGAAGAAACGACGACGTTTCGTTTCGTCCTGAAGTGTGGTTTGGTCATCATATCTTCCTCCCTCTCTTTTCCTTTCTTTATCTGCCTCTTCCTGTCTTTGTCTCTCCTCGAGCTGCCCTGCTGGAGACAGTGCTTATGAGATTTATTCCCTGTACACACACACCGCCCAGAGGAATGTTTGTAAATGCGATTTTAATTGTCAATAATTATTCTTTCCCCTGCCTACAATGTGATCCAGATGTTAGGTCAGGTTAGGTTAGGAAACCTTTAGTTGAATACCTTTCCAGACATCTAATGGGTGAATTGCAGCGTGGAAACTGAACAATAACAAACAATGAAAAGTGAAACAAGAGGAATCAGCTTAACACTAGTGCTTGGATTTCAATGGCGGCAGCGGCAGCGGCAGTGGTGGTGCTCGGGTCGATGGCAGGTGTAAGGTGATGGATGACAGACTGCTCTATTGCCGGGTCACTGAGACTTCCGCTGTTAGTAAACTAACTGTAAACCCGGAGACGAATATCTTGGATAGGAGACTTTGGAACTCTGTGGGGACTTCTTTTTAAGCCTATGGCCTAGGAAAACTGTGGAGATTAAATTTTAAGTCTACTGGAAGAGTTTGCAATAAAGTCTATGAGCTAGGAAATTTACATTCAAATCTATGGCCTAGGTAGTTTACATTCGATGGCCTAGGAAATTAATTTAAGTCTATAGAGTATGGCCTAAAAACTCTATTCAAGTCTTGACCCTAAGATTTCCATTTAAGTCTACGGGCTGGGAAGTTTACCTCTAACGCTATGAGAATTTTATATATAAATCTGCAGGAACTTCATACCACATCTCTCTTCCCATAAAATAAAAACGGGTCCTCTACGTCGCACCATTTAAATTTTGCAAGAAAAGTCTACTGGAAGAAAATTTACATTGAAATCAACAGGTAGTTTACACTTAAGACTGATAATTTCAAACTTCATCTTACACCAAAATTTGAAAATGCCAAGTCTATGTAATGCGATTTAAAAAAAAAACATAGGAAACGTCTGATGGAAAAAATACATCTAAGCTTATAGGAATTTTTTCTTGACAATGAATGGGAATTTCACGTCTTATCTCGCCCAAAAAATTCTAAAATGCACCACCATAGTCATACTGTCTTGCCTATGTACAGAGATTGTTGGGGCTGCCATTCCCAAAGTGAGCTTGGAAAGACATAGATGACATTCGTCTCGTTCTAAATATTTTCTTTTGATTTGGAAGAGTTCTTCATGAACAAGTTTGCTGAATTCAGTAACCTTTACACGAAACAATGCCAATATATAAAAATTCATGGAAATGTTAAAAAGAAATAATAATAATAATTAAATTAAAAATAATTGCAATATAAATAATGATAATAATTCAATTAATAGTAATAATAATAATAAAAAAAATTGAAACTAATTAAAATTAAATAGAAATCATGATATGTAAAACACAATTAATACATATGTAAGCAAATAACATAAAACATTACCTAAGATATTTGTATAAAACTGGTTTTGTTTGTTACCACAGATCACAACTGCTTCACCAAGCCTGGTACAAACACCTCCTATGGATATTTGATTGAGTGCAAGTGTACCCACGGTGAAGGGTCCAAGCTGCACCTAACCAAACAGAATACAAGTAAGTCTGTCTGTCACGGTAGAGGGTCCAAGCTGCACCTAACCAATCAGGATACAGGGTACTCTCTGTCGACTATCCTGTATCCTGTTTCTGTCAGCTGTGATGAAGGGTCCAGATGCACTTTCAAACAATACATTAAAAAAATATTGTAAATGAACGTCTGTTTAGTACATTTATATAGTTTATATAGTTCACTGTAAACATATGTTTACAGTGAACTATTTATCTTAAAGAAAGTGTTAAAACAATAACATGAATGTCTGACAATGAGAATACAGTTTAAAGGATTAATTTAAACTGGATCAATATAAACTGGATCTTTTTCGGATCAATATAAATTCAAATCAATTCAATGGCTTTATACAAAAAAGAATTTACACCCTCGGCAGTCTCCATGTATATGATTCTAAGGCAAACCCGGATCAAAATCACTCCCAACACAGTTCATGCAACATAGATCTGACTTCCATAGAACTCAACATTCCTGGCAGTAAAGCGTCACTTTGTCACAGCAGTTCCTTCAAAATTACAATTATCCAGCTGTGAGTCTCACTGCTTTCTCTGCTGACAAGTTGTTTTATTCTATGCTGTATACCTGCTGCACCATGATAAATATATATATCACTTATTCTTAAGTTGTATTACCTGACAACTAAGTTTGTTCTTCTGGGATAATTAGAGTGGCCAGAGACTATAATAAATAAAACGGAATTGATTGAGTTTGTGATAAAAATGTAATATAAAGGAATTGATTGAGTTTGCTGGATGTGCGACTCCCTTCAGACAAAAAGATACCATTCGTTTGTGAACAATTTCTTGAAGTGTGGGTATGGACATAATACCCGATATGAGACTGCAATGAGTGCCTGGATGAACACCCAAGATTCGTCATGAACATTTTCTCCATTCGCAATTAAGGTAACCAAAATCAATGTGAGAGTTTGATTTGAGAATTTGTGAGAAGTTTTGGAATAAATTGAAATTGGTATAAGGAATTTTAGCTCTGAAAATTTCTAAGAATTTTCTGTATTCTTTAACCTTTATTCCTGTCATGATATTCAACTAGGTCGCCTGAGGAAGGACTTGCTTAGCTAACACACCAGTGTAGTAAACAGCTCATTCCTCACTTTGTGACCATGTATGAACAATTGACTAGGCGCGAGCAAACGCCGAGACCCCAATGAAAATTTAAATCTCCCCCACTAGGCCGCTGACCCTCGCCAATCGCCGAAGAGAATCTAACGAGTAAGTCACGGGCTCTCACAACAATAATTTATTGTTGTGTGGTGCCGTATATTTGATCTAAAGCTCAGAAAATTAGTCTCAATTTTATTAGTCGAGTGTGAAGACCATTTGCATAACAATAATAATGTGTGGGGTGTAACGAAAAGACAGTGTTAACCATGACAACTTAGTTTATTCAATAAAGTACTAACTACTACAACAAAACAAAAAGAAATGTCAATGACGTTACTCGAAATCCTTCCTGTGACACTATCAATGACAGCTAGACACCAGCCCCTCGGACTGCATAATGAACTAACACGAACATAAGCGTCACCACAGAGGAATCAACAAGAAACAAGAACTAACAGATCTATAATCACAATTACAACAAATGGCACAGTAGGTTCTGAAATACGTCTCCAGTTACCTCCTAACTGTTCTACGCCTCAGTGCAGTCTACTCCTGCAACAGCGGTTGCAATGCAATCAAATCAGTAGTCTTTCAATGACAACAATAACTAATGGGTTCACTGGCAACTCCAGCACCCTTCCACAAATTAATCCTTACGTTAACACTCCGTCCCACGGACGATCAACAATCAATAACAATTGATTTACGTTAATAACACAATAACATTTACGTTAATAACAAGGTAACATTTACGTTAAATTAACAACTCTTACAACTGTCACTAGTAACGCGGAAATTTCACAACACTCTACCCGTCGAGCATTCAGTGAGAAAATCCCATTAATCCCTGTACTACCAGACAGCTGATTAATCTCTTTTACTAGTTACGTTAATTTACGTTAATCGGTTACTAATCACTCAGCGATGGTAAACTCTGATTTACAATGTCCAAAGTGCTAAGAGAACGGTAATCACTCGTGATTACCTTTAGAGTAATTAATTACTATCCTCAAGATCAATAATTAATAATTAAAATACGCAACCTTTCACACTGGCTCAGCAATTTACATTAAGATATGAATTCCGTCTAAGCCTTCCATACTCAGACCAATTAAGGCGACTAATAACAGTAATTAGCCCCACGTTTACGTTATTCTAAAATGACGCTACTCCTCCCACGAGTCAATCAAATGCCGGTACTTCCGGGCAGATAACGACGTTACGTTAATGGAACAATGTAGCCTTCGTGTGAGTCGATCAAACAAGGATCGAGGTTAATTACTTTGACTTCCAGAAACACGTCAATTACCCGGCCCACTGACTGTTAATTACGACAGACAATACTCTAATTCTTATCTGGCTGATGGCTAGGCTCCTCGAGACTACCGTAGCTGCTTGCAGGAAAGTATATTAACCCAAACGTATTCTACGTTACTCAAATTGTCAAAGAACAAATTCTCTTAAAGCAATGGGCGTTCCCTTGGTTACGTTATATTAATTGCCTCGCAATCACCTCACTGAATACTGGACTTCGATGTCCTACCAGATAACCAGGAGAATATATTTGTACCCAAGTACTCGTCTACAGCCGAGTTCTCCCACGACAATGACAAATCACACTAACAAATTACAGTGATTTACGTTACAATCCGGTTGCAATGACGATACTGCAGAACCTAGCAAAATAACATACAGGACATGAACCCTCTAGAACACTGCCCCACAATGACTTTACTGAACTGCAATCACCTACGGTGATGCTCAACACTAGCAACAATCACCATCAAATGACAACCCCCTTTGCAATAACACACACGGCAAGTACTCTAATTTCCAAATATTAGGATACTGCACACACTTACTTACTTACTGCTGCAAATGACCCCTAGAACATAGGTCAATATATATCAATCACCTCACAGTAAATAAACACAATAACACTGGGCACCGTGACACTACGATTATATATATATATATATAATTACTGCTGACCCATGTAGCCTACAGCTATCAAACGTTATTGGGAACACTAAGGAGAATCTGACACTCCTTAAATCACATGATTGAGTGATTTATCGATCACGCATGTCGATAAACACTCGAGAGTTACGTTACTCGACAGAGCGGGGGCGGTCTCTCTAGACAGCCTCGTCACTCACCAAAACTCACCAAAATTACGTTAATTAATACTGCAACCACAATATATGTTTATATAAATCACACTTGTCACGGCCCTGGGAACAATACAAGAAATTAAAGCCACACTGTGGTACACTCCACAATAATCATTGCCAGGAATCACTGGCGTTACACATACCTGAGCGCTCAGTGTTTGAATTCCACACCTGCAAGACCACACATGGAAATGATATCACTCCGTCTCGCGGACGATCAAAAATGATTACCACAATGAAATAAAAGAATTATTACATGGACATCCTCTCAGTCCTTGGCTTATCTATGTATCCACTGTTCCCGTGTGTACCCACACACACACACACACTGTACGTCTGTGTACACCAGACTTAAGTCCCTCTGGACTGACAAGATGACAACGCAGGTGATTAATCTCCTCGCCCACAATTCACTCCACCTGAACACGTGATGCGTGACAATGTGACGGAACACTTGACCTCGAATTCAAGCTTTAGAGACTACTAATCACCAGAAATACACACATAGGTACTTACTCATTCACACTGCCGGCTTTACACACCATTCCCATACATCAGGCACCCCGCTTTAGGTGGCTGGCTCGTCCCAAGTGGCATAAGCGGCAGTAGTCTTTATTCGAAAAAATTGGCGCACACTCGAACCCCTCCCACTCAACACGGCTGAGTTCGCACCCTCGACTCCCCGGTGAAGTGAAGCGTTCATACCCAGGTGACGCGCACAACGATAGCGTCTCACACAAACATGGGAAATTGCCTTAACACTGACACGAATTTCCCCATTCCCATCGACTGCTACAGAGCACTAGCAAGTCTAATCATCACTGGTATGGGATCTACGAGTCTGTTGCTGCTCGTATGCACATTTCCCCCCGATCCCAGATCACTGTACCTCTACCCCCTGAATAACAATGTCTTAAACCCCTCCAAGCGACGACTTCGGCCGGATTCTGTGACGACCGTTGTCGTAGGTGAAGCAGGAAGCATCAGCAGTTGAGTAGTCCAGCCACCACGATGCCCTATACTTCAATTTGGCCGAATTGAGTACAGAGAGCGTCTTGACAAGGTGGCAGCTGAGTTCAGAATGAGGCTACACTGGCTCTCCCCGCGTCCTTCTCGAAATAACCAATGAGAGGAAGGCATACAGCGGCCTACCCCTCTCATCCAATCAGCGACGGTGTAGCATAGCCCCTAGGGCTGCTCCAAGATGGCCGACCAACATGGCGGCTCAAGATGTTTACTAAGATGGCGGCTGGTTTCCATGACAACGACTCAAGTGGCCAGCCAGCGCGGGAGGCCACATGTCACCCACGCTGGCGGCCTAGCCGTTCCCGCCAAAGCTGAGTCTAGCCTCATGCCATACAATGAGATGATGCTATCAGCTCTAGCACTGTCCACAGACATGCCACCCCGGCCAGGGTAACATTTATGGACTGCTGATGACTGGGGCTCTCACATGAGCCCAAACACTAGATGTTTCGGTTGCTGGTTACCAAACTTAAGTCCGCCCACTTAACAAGTGCACTTAACAAGTGTACTGGCTCCCACAGGCATAAGAGCACTATTGTAAGTGAGCTGGTGAACCATCTCCTCACAATCAACACTTTGAAGGTGGCATAGTTCACATTCATGCGGGCATAGTTCACAGTCATGCAAGCATAGTTCACAGTCATGTGGGCATAGATCACAGTCATGCGGGCATAGATCACAGTCATGCGGGCATAGATCACAGTCATGTGGGCATAGTTCAAAGTCATGCGGGCATAATCACAGTCATGCGGGCATAGATCACAGTCATGCGGGCATAGTTCAAAGTCATGCAGGCATAATCACAGTCATGCGGGGCATAGATCACAGTCATGCGGGCATAGTTCAAAGTCATGCGGGCATAATCACAGTCATGCGGGCATAGATCACAGTCATGCGAGCATACATAGTTCATAGTCATGCGGGCATAGTTCAAAGTCATGCGGGCATAGATCACAGTCATACGGTCTCAGACATTGACTGTTAATTTCGACCGTGTTTCAAGTTGATCGAATTCACTCATAATGACATAAGGACATTCTTAATTTTAGGTCTCTAATAGCATCAGAAAAATTAACGTGGCCCCTTTGAGGAGAGGATATGACCCAGATGCTTTTCAAAAAACCTTTCAGAAATCTCTCTGCACAGTAACTTTAGTTTCGGATCAATATAAAACGGATCGTGTGAGATAATGGGAACTATAGCACATTTGGCTAGATTGAAAGTAAGGTTGTATTCTACATTATAGCTCTCACATATTCCTCTCAAGATCTTCAAAGAATCTTATGTCGGTGAGAGTAGAACTAGATCATCAGCGTAGTAGAAAACATTGGCCTTAGTTGTGCCTCTGCTTCAGCCAGCTCGACGGGATTTTAACTCCTTCATCAATGGATGAAGATAGAGAGCAAATAGTATAAGACTGAAAACTGTACCTTGTTTGACTCCATTTTAGTGAGAAATCTTCAGAGTGGACATAACTCCTTTTCACAGAGACATTGCATGAATAAGAAAAATATAGAAATCTAGCAATGACAGGACATACTTTTTTGTTAAGCAATTCTTTAAAAAAGTGTAGTGTGTTCAGATGTGCCAAAAGCTTTGGAAGCATCATGGAACAAAGAGAGAACAGAGCTACTGAGTAAGTTGTAGTACTGAATAGTTTCGTTCCAGAACACAATTCACTATCGTACCTGGTTAAGAGTCCAAGCTGCACTATACCGCTCACTATATGTCATCTGTCCTCCAAGGGCTATATTCAATACTGTCCTGTAAGCCCCGACGCCATACCCAAGTCTATATTACCATTTGAGATGTGTCCAAGATGCACTACACTACCCAGTGTTGAATTAAGTCTAGTATGTCACCCGTGGAGAATGGTACAGACTGTACAATTAGACAGGTAAGTTTCATCTGTCACCCGAGCAGAAGTACACGTCTCTGTCACCCGTTGTGACAAGTCTTAGCAGTAATGAATCGCTTAGTATGTAAGTCTCTTCTGTGACCCGTGGATATGACTTCCAGCTGCACTATACCACCCAGAACTAAAACAACTATATAAGCAAACAAGTTTTTGTCACCAGTGTAAACTCCGTTCAAACTGCACTATACCGTCCAGTAAACAAATACATGTATATAACTCATATTTGAGTCCAAGCTGAACTATAACAAACAGTTTTCAATTCTCTGTCATCCATGGAGAAGGGAACAGGTCACACTATACTCACTAGTTCCCCATTAAGACTGGAAGCGAGAGGCTCAAGAAGCACGGTACCTCTCAGTGCCCAGCATGTTTCAACCACTTGTGTCGGAGGACGCCAAATACTGTTATATAACTGCCTCTATTATCTGATTGTAGAAAGGTAGTAGGCTGTAGAAAGGTCTAACTTTAATTTCTGATATAAATAAAAAATGTCAAAGGTTCTTAAAATGTTGATTTTCTCAACTAAATTTTAGCCCCTTTAGCTATGTACAGATAACAGTTTTTATAGTCTTTTATGTGTGTGTGTGTACTCACCTAGTTGTGTTTTCAGGGGTTGAGCTCTGGATCTTTGGTCCCGCCTCTCAACCATCAATCAACTGATGTACAGATTCCTAAGGCTACTGGGCTCTATCATATCTACATTGGAAACTGTGTATGGAGTCAGCCTCCACCACATCACTGCCTAATGCATTCCTCTTGTTAACTACTTTGACACTGAAAAAGTTCTTTCTGACGTCCCTGTAGCTCATTTGGGTACTCAATCACCACCTGTGTCCCCTTGTTCGCGTACCACCAGTGTTAACAAGTTTATCCTTATCTACTCTGTCAATTCCTCTGAGAATTTGGTAGCTAGAGTTCATGTCTCCCCCTTACTCTTCTGTCTTCAAGTGTCGTGAGGTGCATCTCACGCCGCCTGTCCTCATAACTCATACCGCTTAGTTCTGGGATGTTACGGACTCATCATTACCGTCCGAGTGCGCCCTAGTAGTTCCAGCCCCATCTACGAGTCTGCACTCGAAATCCCCCTGGAATTGGACGCTACATAGACATTGCTGAGCCATTGCTGTGTTTCAGCAATGCATTAGCGTTGCTGAGCCACAGCAACCTTCCCTGTCTCCCAGTACTCTCCACCATTCCCCTCTCACCCATTTCCTCAGCCTCCCAACCATTCCTCACTCCACTGTCCCCTCGTCCTCCCCTCCATTTCCCACTCCACCATCCCATCTTCCTTCCCACCATGCCCCACACCCCTGTCCCTTTGTCCTCCCCACCATTCTCCATTCCCTCATCCCCTCGTCCACACCATCCCAAACTCCCCCGTCCCCTCGTCATCCCCTCCATTCCCCACTCACTCGTCCGATGCCTTCCCAAATGGTCTGATGTTCCCATCAGAAAATTTTGAACATCAAGTGATCTGATGTTCCCATCACTGAAATATAAGAAAAACCGTTAAAAAATTATATGAAATTATGAAAAAAAAATAATCTATACCCACGAAATGAACAGTATGGTAAACAACACAGCTCAATTCCAATGCAATTCACTTAAAATAATTAAATCAAAATTAAAATAAATCAAAATTTATGAAAATTCAATTTGTCAATGCAATCAGAAACACTGAAATGTAATTGTAACTTATTTAGTATAGCATGTGTGTTGCTCTTTCATGGAATAGGTGGCGCTGTTTTTTAAGAAAAGCATAGATTTACCTGACACAGGTGTGGTATCTATATTTATACTTACGAAATGAACAGTATGGTAAACAACCCAGCTTAATTCCAACACAATGTCACACAAAAGAACTAAATAAAAAATTAAATAAATCGAAATCTATGAAAATCAAATTTATCAATAAAATCGGAAGCATTGAAATGGAATTCGTGACATATTTAGTATTGTGTATATGTTGATATTATGTGCAACAGATGGCGCTGTTTTTCAGCACCGCATGTTTTTATCTATCACAAGTGTGGCATCTATATAGTAGGGCTATAAAAAGACAACCCTATTCAAATGCAACTTTGTGTCAAAATATCAAAGCAATTCCTAAAGAACTTTCGGAGATTACAGCGTGTGTTGCTCTTATGTCCAACATATGGCGCTGTTTTTTCAAACAAAGCATGTTTTTTATGTAACATGTGAGGCATGTATATGGTAGATATATAAAAAAGACTTGACTTATAAAGAGTTGACCAATAAAAAGACTTGACTTATAAAAAGACTTGACTTGAACATAAAAAGACTTATGATCCAAACTCAACCTTGTTGAGTTTTGGAACATAATATCTGATTTTAGAGAGAATACCAACCGTTTTTTAGACTATCTTGGTTATGTGTTGTATGTGGGTGCTGAAGTTGAGTCTCTTGTCTATGTATAGGCCAAGGAACTTTCCATAATTTTTACTACTGATGTTAATATTGTCTATCTGAAGTTAAATTGCATTTGTTGATTTGCTTCCAAATAAGATGTAGTAGGCTTTTTCTATGTTTAGTGTGAGTTTGTTGGTTGACATCCATAAGTAAACTTTTTTTAGTTAGTTTTTTACAACATTATTTAGTGTGTGTGTGGGTTGGGGTACACAACACAAGTACACAACAGTAAAATGTGTACTTGGATGAAAAAACGATTCTTCGCGGCAGGGGATCGTATTCCAGGGACCATAGGATTAAGGACTTGCCCGAAACGCTGCGCGTACTAGTGGCTGTACAAGAATGTAACAACTCTTGTATATATCAAAAAAAAAAAAAAAAAAAAAATAGGAGTAAGAATGTTAAAGACATTAGGCAGATTATTGATGTATATAAGAAATAGGAGAGGTCCTAAGATGCTGCCCTGTGGCACCCCTACGGATAATGGTAGTGTGGGAGAGGTTATATCATTGATGGCTACATATTTTTGTCTGTCACTAAGATTGGATATAGTTTAGGGCAAGGCCTCGGATTTCATAATTGCGGAGTTTAAGTAAGAAGTAGTTATGGTTAACAGTATCAAAGGCCTATCTCAGGTCAATGAAGAGTCCAAACGGAAACTGATTTTTGTCAAGGGCTGAGTAGATTAAGTCAAGCAGACTAATAATTGCATCATTGGTACTCTTGTGGGAGCGGAAGCCAAACTGACAGGGACTTATAATGTTAAATTTTACGAGATAGGGGTAGAGCTGTTTGTAAATAATTTTTTCAAATATTTTTTATAATATAGGTAGATTTGATATTGGTCTGCAATTGTTTATGTCTGCCGGATTGTCTTCTTTATGAAATGGCGTTACTCTTGCTTTTTTGAGGATATCAGGGCAGGTATGACACTCGCGAGATTTGTTGAACATCAAAGCTATGTGTGGCGCAAGGGCATGGGAGACACTTTTGTATACAATAGATGGTATTTCACTAATGTTCCCAGCTTTGGTGTTTAGTGAGTGAATGAAGGACTCATCATCATTTACGTGTATTAGAAATAGAATTGGTCCCAGCACAGATCGTTAAGGTACTCCACTCGTTACTGTTCGCCAGTCCAACTTCTCGCCCCTTACCATTACTCTCTGGCTCCTTCATGTTAGGTAGTTCCTTACCTCTATTAGGGCCTTTTTGCTGACTCCCGCCTGTCGCTCAAGTTTGAATAGCAGTGTCATGTGCAGTTCTGTCTCATAGGCTTTTGGCAGTATGCAGTCTGCTCATCCTTCAACCCGTTCTCGCAAATTTAATAAGTCAATATTGACTTATAAAATATGTGCATAGGTGACATACTTAACATAATAGTTTCCCTTGAAAAGCTTCATAGAAAACACCGACCTTACCTAACATACTTAGTATGTTAAGATAAGCATCTTATAGCTTCGTAATTACAATTGTTACTTAACCTTGTATAGGTATAGGTTAGGTAATAATTGTAATCCTTCAATTGGTTCAATTGTAATAATTGGTTGCATCCTTCTCCGTCCAGCCTTATCCTCAATATTTTATCATTGAATTCCAAAAGGTTTGTAAGGCATGATTTCCTTTTCCAGAACCCATGTTGATGTAACAAATCTAATGTTCTTTAGGTGTGCAACAAGTCTTAGCCTAATTATTCTTTCAATTATTTTTCAGGGAATGCTTGTCAGTGATACAGGTCTATAGTTAAGTGCCTCCTTCCTATCCCCTTTATTGAAAATCGGTACGTCATTTGCCTTCTTGCAACAACTGGGCAATTCTCCCGACATAGGTGACTCATTAAAGATCCTTGCCAGAGGCCCGCTTACGGCCTGCGCTACCTCTTTTAGTATCCACGGTGATACTTTGTCTGGACTAAGTGCTTTAGTTGCATCTGGTGTCGTCAACTGTTTCATTACTTTCCCTGCTGTCACCTCTATATCTCATAGTCTTTCATCAAGGGTACTCTCTTCTAACAATGGGAACTGAGCTGGCTTGGTTGTGAAAACTCCATGGAAACTGGCATTCAGTGTGCAGATTTCCTTGTCGCTTTCTGTATTTGCCCCTTCTGCTTTCCTTAGTCTTGTCACTTGGTCGTTCACTGAAATTTTTCTTCTTATATGGCTGTGTAGTAATTTAGGTTGCTTTTTCACTTTGATCGCAATATCTTTCCCATAATTTCTTTCCGATGTTCTTCTTATGTTAATGTAATCGTTCCTAGCTCTGTTACATCTAATCCTGTTGTTCTCTGTCCTTTGTCTTCTGCATTTCCTCCACTCCCTCCTGCTTCTATTTTTTGCTTCCTTACTCTGTTTATTAAACCATGAGTTATTATATTCCCTCCTACTTTTTTTCCTTTACTGTTGGTTTAAATCTCTATTCGGCCTCCTTGCATTTCTACTTGGCAAGGTTCATCATATCTTGTACTGGTTGTCCTCTAATTTCTTCCTCCTCCTCCTGTGTGTGTCTCTCAAACGTATGTGCATGCATTTGAGAAATTATCTAAGAGTAGTTACAGGATGAGAGTTATGATCGTGGTGAGTGTGAGTGCTCACCTATTTGTGCCTGAAGGTTCGAGCTCCAGCTCTTGGACCCTCTTTTCTAGCCGTTGGTTGTCTAATGCAATGTCTCCTGGCCTATTTCCCTATCATACCTTCCTTTAAAGTTATGAATTGAGTTCATAAATGTCTTTCAATTTACTCACTACCTTATGCTAAAATAAATTTTTCTAGCATCTCTATGACACATCTGAGTCTCAAAATTCCATCAGTGTCCCCTTTGTCCTATTGTTATTTATTGTAAACATTTCCTCTGTTTCCACGTTGTCAATCACAAGGAGTGTGGGTTTGCACGCAACATACACGTGTGTGTGTGTTGGTGTGTGTGTACTCGCCTACTTAGTTGAACTCACCTAGTTGTGCTTGCGAGGGTTGAGCTTTGGCTCTTTGGTCTCGCCTCTCAACTATCAACCAATTAAATGTTCCAGAGTATCAGAAAGTAACTCACCTAAGTTCCTTGGGACCGACAGTGGTATGATAGGTTAGTCAAGGTGAGTGGTTGTGCACAAGTATTAAGACAGGATTGTCGACGCATGTTGCAGCGTAATTGGTGTTTCTCTGATGAGATATTAGCTTTTGCCAACACCAATCAGTAGAGTAAAGTGGCTCTCTGTTTATTACTTCGTAAGTTCTTGATATAAACGTTTGAAGTTTATGTTAATCCCTTTTTTATCACTTTTATAACCAATTTGATATACTTGCATAATATTTTTTTTATATAACTTACATAATATTTAGGCCCCTACACACACATACATAATTGATATAGAAAACACTGGAAAAGACCCCAATATTTCATTTATTAGCTTTCAGGGAATTTGACGACCAATGTGACTCGGGACATATTATGACATAAGGAGATCCATACAGTTAGACACTTGTCAATACTGTGCATCCTCCTGGATGCTTTCCCCATATCTTGTATAGGTTGTAGTTGCCTTGTTGAAGCCGTCTGCCATTTCGTTGTGATGCTGAATGCAGTTGCAACCCAGACGAAGTAAAAATCCAGAGTCACCAGCATTTGACACTCGCTAAATACCCGCTTTAAGTCCACAGAGGTTCACTGTGTGGGTGTTTACTAACACGGATGCCTAATGCTGAAGAGATAGGATGGTCTAAGGATGGGATAGTCAATGGATGGGATAGTCAATGGACGGGATAGTCAATGGATGGGATAGTCAATGGATGGGATAGTCAATGGGTGGGATGGTGAAAGGATATGATGATGAATGAAAGGGATTTTGAATAGATGGGATGGTGAATAACTAGTGCAGTTATGGTAATGAGATAGTGCATGGCTTGGAATGTGAATGGAGGGGATAGTGAATGGATGGGATGGTGAATGGACAGAATTGTTAATGCATGGAATGGAGAATGGATGGGATGGTGAATGGAAAGAATTGTTAATGCATGGAATAGAGAATCGATAGAATGGTGAATAGACAGAATTTTAAATGGATGGGATTGTGAATGGACGAGATGGTGGATATATGATGTGATGGATTGATGGAATGGTGAATGGATGGAATGCTGAATTTATGGGATAGTGAATGCATAGAATTGTAAATGAATCGGATGGTGAATGGAGGAGATGATGAATGGATGGGGTAGTGAACGGACGGTATGGTGGATGGATGAGATGGTTAATGGATGGGATTGTGAATGGGTGGGATGGTGAATGGATTGCATGGTAAATGGATAAAATGGTGACTGGATGAGATTGTTAATGGATGGGAGAGTTAATGAATGTACTTGTGAATGGCATGACCAATGGCATAATGTTAATGAATGTATTGGTGAGTGGCATGACTCTTCTCGACGGGAGGAGGAGGGGGGGGGGCGCCGTGGTCGTGCGGCAGACTCACATGACCCCCGGAGCGTGCAGATGCACTAGTCCTCCTAAACATAGACGCCATACTTGTGCTCCAAATAACTCCCAATTTCACCAAACATCATCAGAGCGATAAAATAAGAGGACTTTAGATGAAGGAACAGCGATGGAAGGAAATCATTGAACATCTGGAAGGTGGGAAATACCTTTCGATAAAATAAAGTTCCTCTTTAAATGAATTTACACTCAAAGAAGTGGTCTTTTTTGTAGGGACGCGAGTCTTATTTTCCTTGGCGTCACCCCTTTTATATAGGAACCATCGTGTTCCACCATGCAAATGCTCAGAAAGACAGGGCGTTTTTTCAGCTAGTTATCCCCAACGCATTAAAGCCTTCAGTATTAAAACTTGCGCATGCGTCAAAGATTGCAGGTCACCCGGGAGTATACAAAACATACACAAAGGCTAAGTCATTATTATATTTCCCAGGGTAATTATCACATATAATTAGGTATGTGAGGTCATGCGGGAACTGTCAAGGACGCAAAGTTACTCCTAAAGTACAAGTCCCACTCCAGGAGTTCTCAGAGAAAGCCGAACCCTTGGATTGGGTGGGGGCTGCTTTAATTGCTTTACACAGCAACAACTCAGGCAACAGATATGCGCTAGTTTTAGTGGGCTACCAGAGTGGTCCAGGTATACCACTCTGGTAGCCCCTCCTAGGAAAGACTCCCAAACAGTGGCAGATGAATTTCTAGATAGGTTTGATACGGTGTTCGGACCACCTAAAGTTCTTGTATCTGTCAGAGGACATGATTTTATTGGTACTTTATTTCAGGAGGTATGTAAACTCTTAGAAACAACAACAGCGCTAACAGCAGTATACCATCCCCAAACGAACGGCATGGTGGAACGAACCAATAGAACGGTGAAGGATATGCTTGCCATTTTAGCAGAGAATGATCCGGCCACTTGGGTTGAACAGTTGCCTTTTGTTCAATTTGCAACAAACACCGCTGTGTACCAGTCAATAAATACTCAACTACTCTTGCTGTTCACTGGACACTCGTGTAATTTTACGTCTGGTCTGCTTAACAGATATACTATTATTTATGGAGAGGATTACCCTTCAGTAATCCTCACCAAGATGAAGAATGCATGGAGGATAGCAGCTGAAGCATCAAAGAAAGCAAGGACACAGTATGCCCATTATTGTGATAGGCAGGTATAACCATTAACAGTGAAGGAGGGGAGCCTCATGATGCGTTTGAATGAGCCAGCGCCCGTTAGAAGGCGAGGCCCTTATAGAGTCATTAAGAAACTAGGGTTGTAACGTACGTTTATGTTACGTTGATGGGTAGATTAGATACACATTGTTTAGTGAGTTTTCATATTTATTTAGTAGTCTTGATTACAGTAGTCGGTTGGTGGCATTGTCGTAAATGTTCAGACGGAGCTTGGAGCAGAGCAGAGAGCTGAGTGAGGCCGGAGTCGCGGAGCTTTATGTGGGAGAGCGTGGCTGCTCGATTGGGAATTGTGAGTGTCTGAACTCAGGGAGCGAGAGCATTGTAGCTCGATGCGGTCGTAGTCTGCTGTCTGGTCTGTGTCGAAGCTGTAGCGTCTTGGGTCGATTAGAACTGTACACGCTGAGTGCTACATTGTTGACTGTGGAAATTATACTCTCCGCTATTCCTCATATCGCATGCTGATATGGTGACTACACCTCAGCTCCCTCCAACAAGATGAGAAGGGATAATAACAATAACTGCACTAAACTGTCATCTGAGTCAATAGGTAGAGGCAAAGGATTATAATGTATGTGCTTGGTCAAGAGTGACGTACCTTTACCTACCCTGGGGGGAGTTATCCTTCTTAAAACCTCCAGAGCAGATCCAGGTCTCCACCAGACATGAGTTATGAATGTTTCTTTTCCCAGGCCTGCTCACATTACCACACTGTCTGCCATATTCCCTCTCGACTGAGGCCAGCGTAGCATGTCAGTGCTATTGTCTGGCGGGAACCAGGTTTAGTTCCCGAGGGACAGGAGGGGGTAACATTTCACACCCCCCCCCCCCAATCCTCCCCCCAAATCCCATCCCCCACCATGGTGGGGAGCGAAAAGCTACCTTATTTTTAAGAGGACGGGTTGAGAACCTGTTTACTGGCTCGTAATGCTGCTGTCACCAGCAAGGGACACTAGGCATCATGTCTTAACATGGACTCACCGTCTCTTCCTCTTCCCTCTTCTCTCTTCTTTCTTCTCTCTTCTTTCTTCTGTAGACAAGTGACCTAGGGTCCACTAGTGTCCGTCCGTCATGGGGTCCATCCTGGGCAACCCAATGTTGGTGGGACAGACTGGAGTCGTTGTTGATCCTGTTCCATCTTTACTGGGTCGTCTGGGGTCATCTGCAAGACGACCTGGGGTCCAGTGGGGTCCGTCCGTCCTGGGGTCCATCCTGGGTAGACCAATGAATATGATTGGGTTTGATATGATTGGATAATATGATTGGACCATCGATTGGATGATGAATGAATAGGTTGATGAATGGATAGTTTCATGAATACATGGGTTAGTGGATAGATGGATTGGTGGATAGTGCGGTTGGTGAATAGTTGGGTTTGGTAACTGACGGATTGGTGGATGGATGAATAAATTGGTATATGTAAGAGATGGAATATGTATGGGGCTGGTACATGGATGGGATGTTGAATGGAAGGGGTGATGGATGAGGTGTTGAATGGAAGGGGTGATGGATGAGGTGTTGAATGGAAGAGGTGATGGATGAGGTGTTGAATGGAAGGGGTGATGGATGAGGTGTTGAATGGAAGAGGTGATGGATGAGGCGTTGAATGGAAGGGGTGATGGATGAGGTGTTGAATGGAAGGGGTGATGGATGAGGTGTTGAATGGAAGGGGTGATGGATGAGGTGTTGAATGGAAGAGGTGATGGATGAGGTGTTGAATGGAAGGGGTGATGGATGAGGTGTTGAATGGAAGAGGTGATGGATGATGTGTTGAATGGAAGGGGTGATGGATGAGGTGTTGAATGGAAGGGGTGATGGATGAGGTGTTGAATGGAAGGGGTGATGGATGGATAAGTTTGTTGATAAATGGGTTGATGGTGAGTAGTTGAATGGGTTGCTGATTTTTTTTTATCTCTATTTAAAAAAATACAATATAAATTACATATACATAAGTGTTACAAGGAAATTATACGTTACAATTCTTAGTGAACAACTGTTTCAGTAGTACAGAACAAGATAATTAAAAAAAAAACTGAATGATATACTGATTTACCTATAAACGATTTACAAAAATTGGAGAATAAATTTATATGAAAATACAGGGGAAATTATTACATTTATATATATTTTATATAATTCTCAGTAAACAAATTTTCCATATCATCACCGAGCATGAGCCGTAAACCCCAGATGTTATACCTGATCCTGCCTCGCAAGAACTTCAATATTTTGTCTACTGAGTAACCTTCCTGCCTGCCTATCCACACACAAAAAATGTAATCAGAAAGTAACATAATTATGGTATTCCTAATTTCCTTGCATTTTATGTCAATATGAAACATTAAAAACCTCATTAACTCCACTCTAATACTTGGTCCAAATAAATCTTTAAGAGTGTCTCTAATCCAGTTTACAAGAACAACTTTCTGTTTACAGAAATAAAATATATGCATATTATTTTCAATTTCAGTACAGTGGTCACACCTATTGTCGTCCTTAATGCCCAACATCAACAACCTATCATTAGTAGGAAGGGTCTCATGAATATAGCGATACAATAGTTCACATTGTTTTGGGGCAATAAATTTAACATGAAGGTTTGCCCATATTACTTGCCAGCTAAAGAGTAGATATGCCTCCTCTACTCTAGGAACTATATTTGGTAGTATAACATCATACACTTGTTTACTGTTCATCATTAAAAAACCTTCAAGATTACAAATCTGCCTGAGAACATCAATTGCACATGAATAAAAGTGCGGTGAAATAAAGGCAAGGTCAGTATACTCTGGCATATGTATCAAATAGCTAACACGTAATTTACAATAGTAATGTCCTAGTGCATTTACACTATTCCTCTGCATTATCTCCTTTCGAAAAGTAACACATAAGATTGCCAATGACTTATGGTACACATTCAGTATTCCTATTCCACCGTTTTTCTTACCTTTACAAAGGGTAGTTCGTTTAATTGGTTGGTATCAACCATACCATACATATCTAAAAATAGTTTTGTCAATCTCTATAGCACTTTTCTTGTCTATGGGAAAGCTGTGAGACAAATACCACACTTTAGACAAAAATTTGCAATTAATTATTACAGCCTTGTGAAACAGGGTCAATTTCCTATTTGACAACATATTCGTTGCAACTATTATATTCCTACATAGTACTTGCCAATTCGTAACCAATGTTGTTTCATATGTTTTACACCAGCAAATCCCAAGAGCTTTAATAGACTCCACTACCTTGAAACATGAACCTGTCCAGTTAACCTTATTACACCAACTGCCAAGCTCCATCATACACGTTTTTTTCTTGTTAATAACAGCACCTGTCGCTCGCTCAAAGTTGTCTAACTCATTCTGAACATTCACCACCGAGTCTTCTGTCGACACAAAAATAGTTGTATCGTATGCATAACCAACAACAGGAAGTGTCATAGCTTTAGGAAGACGAGGTGGAACAATAAAGTCATTGCTTTTTATTGCCAAGTACAGTGGCTCTTGAAATATAACATACAAAATCATTGTAAGGGAACATCCCTGAAGTACAGATTGTTCAACTGAAAAAGGTTTACTTAAGACTCCATTGATACAGACCCTGCTCCGACACTGTTTATAAAGCATACGGATCCAATCAATAAATTCTTGTGCCACTCCTACCCTATCCAATATTTCTAATACAAAAGCAGGTCAAAAGCTTTCGACCAGTCGAGGTTTATCATGGAGGAAGGAACATTATTCTCAGACACATAATACACAACATCCATTATTACAATTGATTATAGATCTTCCAGGCACACCACAAAACTGTTCCTTGGATATAGTTTTATCCATTGCAATCCTAAGTCTGTTTGCCAACAGTTTCGATACTATTTTATAATCCTGGTTTAGTAGGGAAAGTGGCCTCCAGTTCGTTAGAATATGCAAATCACCCGTTTTAGGTATCATCATAATAATCCCATGAGATTGTGACATGCTAAGCTTCCTATGCTGTATGCTATACTGCACCACTTGTACAAAGTCTTTACCAATGACATCCCACAGATAAAAATAAAATTCCGCTGGGAACCCATCACAGCCAGCTGATTTACCTTTCTTTAAACTCTTGACCACACTCCACACCTCCTGCTTATCTACATCTGCCAAAAATGACGTGTTGTCATCCTGGGTTAAAACCCGTGGACATTTTTCAAGGAAATACTCCCGCATACCTTGGTCCACGTTCACGTTTTTGTACAATTTCTCTAATTCACCCCGAACATAACATACAATCCCATCCGTATTTGTCATATCCGTCCCATCACCTGCTTTAATACTAGTCACAAGTGCTGTTCCCTTGTTATTTTTTACTTTACTTAACAAATAAGGAGAGAGTTTTTCACCATACATCCTATCATTAATCTGGAGGCGAACATTGACTCCTTCAGATATTTCATCCCTCAATTTGTTAATTCTGTCTTTTAAAATGGTAATTTCTTCATACTTGTCTAATCCCATGTTGACCTTGACATAAAGTTGTTTTAGTCTGTGTTGGAATACGTGTAACAGACCATATTTTTCAGCAGCCTTTCGTTTGGATACTTTCACGAAGAAACTTTTGCATGCAACTTTACACATGTCCCACCACTCCAATAGACATCTGAACTTATATTTTTGCCCAACCAGATGTTTCCACAATACTTGAAAATTATCAATTACATCTCTACTCTGCAACAGACTGCAATTGAGCTTCCATGATCCTGTCCCCACTTTAACCTGATCGTCAATAACAAGCTTCACCACAACCATACAGTGATCTGAAAAGCTGACCGGAACAGTACTGCAAGAACTAATTTTATCATGGAACGAGTGCACATATATTCTGTCAAGCCTAGAACCATAATTCTGGCTAACATATGTGTATTCATATACACCGCCATTAAAGTTATTTGCATCCTTGAGCCCAATACATTTCAAAAGTGTAATTAAAGCAGGAGATACACATGCGTTCTACTGAATGCTACAATCTCTCATAGAAGTGACACAATTAAAGTCGCCACCAAAAATAACGTTACGCGTATCATTTCTGAAAAAATATAATAACTCGTTAGAGAACAAGTCCTCCCTCTCTTTCTTCCTGCGGGTGCCAGAGGGAGCATACACATTAAGTACAGGAATTATTGTGTCAAAAAAGGAAATCTTCGCATATAAAACATTACCATTATCATCCATTTCAGTATTAAGAACCTTGATGTGGGCTCGCTTAGCAATCAATATCATCGTGCCACCTTTTAACAAGGTCGTTGGATTTATCAATATTTCAAAGAAATCAAGCAGCACATCAAGTTTCTTAACATCTTGTACATTGTGTTCTTGCACTAAAAGTACATCCAAATTATGATATTTAAACAATGATAACAGCTGCAACTGTTTATTTCTACAATTGAGCCCATTAATGTTGAAAGTAGCACAATTAAAATTAATAGGCTTCTCGAATGTAATTTTGAGAGAAACCAAATTACTCGTTATCCATCATTATCTCACTTGACACTATTTTAGTGTCATCTTTCCCTTTTCGAAATCTAAGTTTAATATTTGCACTCGCGTCTCGATTCTGTTCATGTTCCACAAGATCCCACCATGTCTTATCACTGTTCTCTCTACCATGATTCTCACTCACCTGTTGTACTGTGCCCTCGCTTTGTTTCGGTGACTCTTCGTGGCCTTGGTCACGGTGAACTTCAACGGCAACAACCTGCTCAATTTTTTCAGAGACTTTTAATTTAGCGGCGTAGTTCTTCATACGTTCCAGATCAATACTCCGAGTAAAATTTTTTCGTTTCTTCCCAAGACTGGTTACAGAACCAGCCTTCACACCCATAGCCTTCACACCCCTAGCCTTCACACTACCCCTACCCTTTCTATCATACCTTACTGAAGAGGGTGGAGTTGCCCTCTGCACAGACATTTCTACATCACTATCCTCCATGGTGTCATCCTCTACATCCAGTTGACAACCAATTACTTGTTCCATCGTCACCTCACCAAGGTCAGCACCACCGCCAGCCTTGCAGCTCTTTGCAGCGTCAGCGCCTATGTTTGGGCGTCCACATGTACAGTGTCCAGACTTACCTCACCCTCACCAGGGTGACCAACAGCCGGTAAAGCGTCCTGATATTATAGATTGTGTGTTGGTGGTTTTGTTGCTGTTCCTCCTTTGCAGACAACCCAACCCACAACTCGGTAGAGTGCTTGTACCTCACTAGGAGATCACCCCTGGGCGCTTCTGGCTTTTGGAGAGGGGCTCAACGTCACACGTTTAGGGGATGCGGCTCCAACACTTAGCCTCGTTGTCACGTGCACACACCCACTCGAGCCGCTGTGACTCCCCACTCTCTCCTCATGAGATATGATCTCCTCAATCCCCTATGACTTATTAGTATTACTTTCTACCCTGTACACAGCAGTGGTTCTTGGTTCTTTCTCTCTCTCCTTCTTTACTACCTCCTGGGAAGCCTCACTAGGACAAGGGCAAACACCAGCAAATTGGGATACATTTACTGGACAAAGCACATACACGATACATACACACATATAATAATAATGAATCCTATACTCTATAATATTACAATCAGGTTGCACTCCAACACCATCAGAACTCTATCATCAGCTTATCAAGTGGTATCCTATCTTCTGATTCACCACCTGATACTATCAACCTCCTCAAGTAGATCAAGTCTACATACACTGTTGCACCATCTGCAAGAGAATATATATATGTATCTATAAATGTGTACAAAGAAAATCAGCATGTGAATGCAATAACATATATCAGTATAAATGTTCCTTGATACACAACAATGATCAATCGATCACTCTATCAGTCCTAGAACAAATACGTCTGTAGGTAATCCAGCCTACGATTGTAACTCTAAACTTCAGTATAAAACACTCCTTGACGTGAGAATGCAAACAACCACTCACCTCTCACTGCGGCGTCTTGCACACTAATGACAACTAAACACTATCAACTCCCTACAAGTAATCCACCAGAACTTCCCTTCCCCCTCTGGAAGTTCACTACCCTGGTATCTTCAGGTTCTTCCGGGCTTCACTACCAGGATCCTCTGCAGCTCCTCCAGGCTGCTATCATGAAGTTTCCTTGAGCAACTATGATGCTTCACCCTTCTGCTAGGGTCCTCTACAGATCTCCAGGCTGCTACACCATGAAGTTCTCTCGAGCAACTATGGTGCTTCACCACCTCTACAGAAGCACGTGACACTCCTCTTCACTGCTTCTCCTCACAGCTCGAGGTCCTCTGCTCCACTACCTTGGAGTCTCATTAACTACTCCCTCTGTGCTGGCTTCGAAGTTCTCAGCAACTTCTTCCCCAAAGACAAACCTGCAACCCATCGACACTCCAATAAAATTGTTTCCCCTTTAACACATAAACAAAAATAATCACACAATATGTTTGCCTCAAACCTCTATCTGTCCTCTACACACAGAGAGAGTGGACTCCCCCATTTTGGGCGGGTCCATACACCACCTCGACCCGGCGGCGGTCCTCACACGCTGGGAGGGTCTTCCACCATCAGGAGCCAGGCTCCCTCAGTTGCCTGCCAGCGCTCAGAGGGGCCGGACGTCGCTCCGTGTTCCTCCCTCTCCACTCTCTTATTTTAGACTTTCTGCCTTATCAAAACATGTCTAACTTATCAATAAACATTGCTACTGTCGCTGGGCACACGACCAACTACAAGCAACAACTATGAACTGGCGTATATCGTGCTTACCACAGATTGTCTGGTCGAGGGCGCTCCTCCCTCTGACTAAGCTTGGTCAGGGCGCTTCCACGGCCCACAATAATGCCTCTGGGCGGTTTAATACTCTCCTCTTCGACCAGGACTTGAGACCACAACGTTCCCAGCTCAGTTCCACAGCTGGCACGTCTACACACTTCTCTCCTCTTGGAGATATATCAATAGGGGTTCCCTTCTGATGGGAGCTCACCAGAGCGCGGCTTTCCCCTGCGATGTCTGGCACTCAAGTGAGGTCAAAGCCCCTCCAGAAGCGAGCCTCACGCCTCCAGCAAAGTGTCCACATCTCCTAGTCAGTCATTTATCTGTTTTCTTCTTCACTGCCCATAATCTCAAATTGTTTATCATATCCAAGCAGCTATTTTACATATGTGTTATCACCTCTACATTTCTTAGACATTCTGGTTAGGTCAGGCTTGATAGAATAATTCTCAAAGGGGAGACTCGTTTTTCGGCTACCTGGGATCATAACACCTGAGCAGTGTCGTCTGCACCCTCCTTGTCTGCATTACCATTATCTTCCTGAGCAGTGTTGTCTGCACCCTCCTTGTCTGCATTAACTTTATCGTCCTGAACTAAGTTACCTTCATCAGCCTCATTCGCACTGGGAGTCATTCCCACAGACGTTTCACATACAGAGTTGTGGGTTACTTCATCTACCTCACCTGGAACTACAGTATTTACAACATTGGGTTCATTTCCTGATACACTATCCTCTATTAATGGCGGAAAATCATGTTCATGAAAAATGTTGATCCGTTCCGATACCTCCACCTGGCAGGCAGCAGCCATGTGACCAGTACGCCCACACTTAAAACAAGTTTGCATTTGGCCATTGTATACAAATTTAATATAATGACCTGCTACTGACATTGATGAAGGAATATTACGGTGAAGTTCCATCTTTACTGTTTGTCGGAAAATCCGACAGCATTTAATATATCATACAGATAAGAGCTGTGTTGTATAAACAAGTTACCCATAGAAAACGTAACTTGTAGTGGAATTACCGTCTAAGAAAACGGGATATCATCACCACATACTATTATAATTCACCAGCTATTCTGCTGGGAATTGTTCTTAAATACATTAGTCTTTGGACTTTACCATCATAAAAACATCTTATATAAATTAACTTAATTATCAATATTAAAGTAGAGTAAATGTGACCCTTCTATCACTTTCTGAAATCTGGACAATGTAAGCCAGGCGTCAGGGTGAGGAGGAGGGCAGCCATTGTTGTTTATATTGAGACCAGAGGCTCACACGGGAGCAAATTCGGCTCCTGTTAAATTTACTTGGACGTAGTGTTATGGAACCCAAAGGTGTACCATTGTCAACACGCTGTCTACAAATTCAAGTTAAGTGTCTATCCGAAACCCGTTTATCATTCATTTATGGCCATTAATGTCAGGATATAGGGTTAGCCGGTTAGAACGCGAAATCGCCTCATACTAAAGGTAATTAAGCCAGGTCTTTAATGTTCCATGTACTGTATAGTGTTTTCTCTGATATAGCTTGTCATATATAGGATTCTGGCTTCACAGCTAGCGCACTTTTGACAGGTCAAGACGAGGATGCAAGATTATGTGCACCAGTTACTGGGTGATAGAAGCTACCTCAAAGAGGATAATTTGGTGTCTACACCCTAGTTATACCTGGTGGACTAACCTGCTGTACTATAAGATAAGGAACCTCTTCAATGTTTAATAGTATGTAGTCTATTACTGTAGTTTGATTGGCTGCATATATATTAATTTAACCCCCCCTAATGTGTAGAGGATCGATTTGTGAGATTATGAGATTATTGCAGAAATACAGTCCACTTATCATTATACAAATTGCTATCGAAGTATATAAATTAACGTAAATATAAATTCATATAAATTAAATAAATATAAATCTCACAGGTCGGTTCCCACACTGTTCGTGTTCCATTAAAACACCCTTTCCCTGGGCCATAGGTATATTTATTAAAACGAACATTGTCCACTTTCCCATATTGTTCCAGTATGTGTATAATAGTTACATTCAACATTTCAAATGGCGCATCCCTCACAGAAACGTATGTAAACGTTTTGCTCAAATTAATCACTTGTACTGATTCTTTCCCATTAGGTAAACTTATAATGTCATCATCATACTTCTAAAGAAACTCTGAAAACGCCACATTGTTTTCAAATTTCAACACCACCCTGTTCCCTGGCAGTGGTTGGTAACCAAATATTTCTTCCTGCTTGATCTGTAACACATCGAAGATCGTGGTGGATACAAGGTCGGGAGCAGCATGACAACTAAACTTGAGTCCTATGGACTCCTTCCGCTTTAGTGGAGGTGTGTAGGAGCCCATGATGGCACATATACCACCCCCAGCGTGACGTTATCCGCCCATCCGTCAACACGCCGGCCAACAGCGACGACAAACACGTCCACCCACCAGACGCCAGTAGCAGAGCGAATCAAAACACGTCTGCTCACCACCACGTCCACGACGAGACTCCATGGTTGCTGATTGAATAGAATGTTGAATGGATAAATTAGTGAATAAATCTGGTTGTGAATGGGGGGTTGATGGATGGATTGGTTGATAAGTGGGTGGACTGATGAGTGAATTGGTTGATAAATGGATGGGTTGATGAATGGATGGGTTGGTAAATGGATGGTTTAGGGAATTAACAGGTTCTTGAAGGAATTAGATGGTGGAAGGATATGATGTTGAATGGATGGGTTTCTGGATGAATAGGTTGTTGTGAAAGGATATGAATAATCTGGTGAATGAATATGATGGTGGATGAATGGGTTGGTGAGTGGTTGGATTGTTGACTTGATGGGGTCTGCAAATTATAGCTGGTGATACAATAAGTACACTGGTTGTCACCAGTGTTCTTGGTGTGTCACCAGCTCTAGTGGACTGTCACTAGTGTTCTTGGTGTGTCACCAGCTCTAGTGGGCTGTCACCAGTGTTCTTGGTGTGTCACCAGCTCTAGTGAACTGTCACTAGCTCTAGTGGTCTGTCACCAGCTCTAGTGGGCTGTCACCAGTGTTCTTGGTGCGTCACCAGCTCTAGTGGACTGTCACCAGTGTTCTTGGTGTGTCACGAGCTCTAGTGGTCTGTCACCAGTGTTCTTGGCGTATCACCAGCTCTAGTGGACTGTCACCAGCTCTAGTGGACTGTCACCAGTGTTCTTGGAATGTCACCAGCTCTAGTGGACTGTCACCAGTGTTCTTGGTGTGTCACCAGCTCTAGTGGTCTGTCACCAGTGTTCTTGGTGTGTCACCAGCTCTAGTGGACTGTCACCAGCTCTAGTGGACTGTCACCAGTGTTCTTGGTGTGTCACGAGCTCTAGCGGACTGTCACCAGCTCTAGTAGACTGTCACCATTTCTAGTAGACTGTCACCAGTGTTCTTGGTGTGTCACCAGCTCTAGTAAGCTGTCACCAGTGTTCTTGGTGTGTCACCAGCTCTAGTGGGCTGTCACCAGTGTTCTTGGTGTGTCACCAGCTCTAGTGGACTATCACCAGCTCTAGTGGGCTGTCACCAGTGTTCTTGGTGTGTCACCAGCTCTAGTGGACTGTCACCAGCTCTAGTGGATTGTCACCAGTGATCTTGGTGTGTCACCAGCTCTAGTGGACTGTCATCAGTGTTCTTGGTGTGTCACCAGCTCTAGTGGACTGTCACCAGCTCTAGTGGATTGTCACCAGTGTTCTTCGTGTGTCACCAGCTCTAGTGGAATGTCACCAGTGTTCTTTGTATGTCACCAGCTCTAGTGGACTGTCCCCAGCTCTAGTGGACTGTCACCAGTGTCCATGGTGTGTCACCAGCTCTAGTGGACTGTCACCAGCTCTAGTGGACTGTCACCAGCTCTAGTCTGCTGTCACCAGTGTTCATGGTGTGTCACCAGCTTTAGTGGGCTGTCACCAGCTCTAGTGGACTGTCACCAGCTCTAGTGGACTGTCACCAATGTTCTTGGTGTGTCACCAGCTCTAGTGGACTGTCACCAGTGTTCTTGGTGTGTCACCAGCTCTAGTGGACTGTCACCAGTATTCTTGGTGTGTCACAAGCTCTAGTGGGCTGTCACCAGTGTTCATGGTGTGTCACCAGCTCTAGTGGGCTATCACCAGCTCTAGTGGGCTGTCACCAGCTCTAGTAGACTGTCACCAGCTCTAGTAGACTGTCACCAGTGTTCTTGGTGTGTCACCAGCTCTAGTGGGCTGTCACCAGTGTTCTTGGTGTGTCACCAGCTCTAGTGGACTGTCACCAGTGTTCTTGGTGTGTCACCAGCTCTAGTGGACTGTCACCAGCTCTAGTGGGCTGTCACCAGTGTTCTTGGTGTGTCACCAGCTCTTGTGGGCTGTCACCAGTGTTCTTGGTGCATCACCAGCTCTAGTGGACTGTCACCAGTGTTCTTGGAGTGTCACCAGCTCTAGTGGACTGTCCCCAGTGTTCTTGGTGTGTCATCAGCTCTAGTGAGCTGTCACCAGTTTTCTTGGTGTGTCACCAGCTCTAGTGGACTGTCACCACCTCTAGTGGACTGTCACCAGTGTTCGTGGTGTGTCACCAGCTCTAGTGGACTGTCACCAGCTCTAGTGGATTGTCACCAGTGTTCTTGGTGTGTCACCAGCTCAAGTGGAATGTCACCAGTGTTCTTTGTATGTCACTAGCTCTAGTGGACTGTCACCAGCTCTAGTGGACTGTCCCCAGCTCTAGTGGACTGTCACCAGTGTTCATGGTGTGTCACCAGCTCTAGTGGACTGTCACCAGCTCTAGTGGACTGTCACCAGCTCTAGTCGGCTGTCACCAGTGTTCATGGTGTGTCACCAGATTTAGTGGGCTGTCACCAGCTCTAGTGGACTGTCACCAGCTCTAGTGGACTGTCACCAGTGTTCTTGGTGTGTCACCAGCTCTAGTGGACTGTCACCAGTGTTCTTGGTGTGTCACCAGCTCTAGTGGACTGTCACCAGTGTTCTTGGTGTGTCACCAGCTCTAGTGGGCTGTCACCAGTGTTCTTGGTGTGCCACCTGCTCTAGTGGGCTGTCACCAGTGTTCCTGGTGTGTCACCAGCTCTAGTGGGCTGTCACCAGTGTTCTTGGTGTGTCACAAGCTCTAGTGGGCTGTCACCAGTGTTCATGGTGTGTCACCAGCTCTAGTGGGCTATCACCAGCTCTAGTGGGCTGTCACCAGCTCTAGTGGACTGTCACCAGTGTTCTTGGTGCGTCACCATCTCTAGTGGACTGTCACCAGTGTTCTTGGTGTGTCATCAGCTCTAGTGGACTGTCACCAGTGTTCTTGGTGTGTCACCAGCTCTAGTCGACTGTCACCAGCTCTAGTGGACTGTCACCAGCTCTAATGGACTGTTACCAGTGTTCTTGGTGTGTCACCAGCTCTAGTGGGCTGTCACCAGCTCAATTCGACTGTCACCAGCTCTAGTGGACTGTCACCAAGTTATTACCTGTTCCAACCTGGTTTCTCTGTGACATCCAAACAATAACATCCCGTTACTGTTCTTCAGCCCCCAGCTGGCCATTGTCAGCAAGGAGGAGGCAACATCCAGCTGGCCATTGTCAGCAAGGAAGAGGCAACATCCAGCTGGCCATTGTCAGCAAGAAGGAGACAACCTCCAGCTGGTCATTGTCAGCAAGAAGGAGACAACTTTCAGCTGGTCATTGTCAGCAAGGAGGAGGCAACCTCCAGCTGGCCATTGTCAGCAAGGAGGAGGCAACCTCCAGCTGGTCATTGTTAGCAAGGAGGAGGCAACACCCAGCTGACCATTGTCAGCAAGGAGGAGGCAACCTCCAGCTGGCCATTGTCAGCAAGGAGGAGGCAACCTCCAGCTGGCTATTGTCAGCAAGGAGGAGGCAACCTCCAGCTGGTCATTGTCAGCAAGGAGGAGGCAACACCCAGCTGACCATTGTCAGCAAGGAGGAGGCAGGCTCCTGGAAACCCATTACAATAAAACATAGAAACAAAAATAAAGAGATTTTCAGAAGGTCTGTTGGTCTGAGAGGCGGATCCTCTTTATACCAAACTAAACTCGTTTATATATAAATGTTTATTCTTTCTTTGAAACAATTTGTTTCAGAAATCAATAATCCAGTTCACAAACCAATTGTTACCCAAGTCTAGAGCAAATTTAGAGTTATCCAATTAATATCATGGTGTTCTTTAATGGGGACAGTTGAATGTGAGGAAAAGCTCCCCGGGTATTGATGGTGCTCGGAGGATATTCACGAGAGGTCGGCAGAGCATTATGTCCAGCAACAGTAGCGGTCGGCGGAGCATTATGTCCAGCATCAGTAGCTGTCGGTGGAGCATTATACCCAGCATCAGGAGCGGTCTATGAAGCAATATGTCCAGCATCAGGAGCGGTCTATGAAGCATTATGTTCAACATCAAGAAAAGTCGGCGGAGCATTAAGTCCAGCATCAGGATCGATTGGTGGAGCATTATGTCTAGCATCAGGAGCAGTCACCGGAGCATTAGGTCCAGTATCAGGAACGGTCGGTGAAGCATTATGTCCAGCATCAGGATTGGTCGGTGGAACATTAAGTCCATCATCAGGAGCGGTCGGCGGAGCATTAAGTCCATCATCAGGAGCGGTCGGTGGGCCATTATGTCCAACATCAGGAGCGTTCGGTGGAGCATTATGTCCAGCATCAGAAGCGGTCGGTGGAGCATTATGTCCAGCATCAGAAACGGTCGGCGGAGCATTATGTCCAGCATCAGGAGCGGTCGGTGGAGCATTATGTCCAGCATCTGTAGTAGTCGGCGAAGCATAATGTCCAGCATCAGGAGCGGTCGACGGATCATTAAGTCCAGCATCAAGAAAGAGTATTAAGACCAGCATCAGGAGCGGTCGGCAAAGCATTATGTCCAGCATCAGGAGCGGTCGGTGGAGCATTATGTCCAGCATCAGGAGCGGTCGGCGGACCATTAAGTCCAATATCAAGAGCGGTCGGCGAAGCATTATGTCCAGCATCAGGAGAGGTTAGCGGACCATTATGTCCAGCATCAAGAGCGGTCGGTGGAACATTATATCCAGCTTTAGGAGCAGTCGAAGAAGCATTATTTCCAGCATCCGGAGTGGTCGGCGCGTATTATGTCCAGCATCAGGAGCGTTCGGCGGAGCATTATGTCCAGCATTAAGAGTGGTCTTGGAGCATTAAGTCCAGCATCAGGAGCGGTCGACGGATCATTAAGTCCACCATCAGGAGCGGTCGGCGGAGCATTATTTCCATCATCAAGAATGGTCTGCGGAGCATTAAGTCTAGCATCAGGGGGGGTCGGTGGAGCATTATGTCCAGCATCAAGAGCAGTCGGCAGAGCATTATGTCCAGCATCAGGAGTTGTCGGTGGAGCATTATGTACAGCATTAGAAGCGGTCGGTGGAGCATTATTTCCAGCATCAAGAAAGGTCGGTGGAGCATTATGTCTAGCATCAGGAGTGGTCGATAGAGCACTATATCCAGCATCAGGAGCAGTCGGTGGAGCATTAAGTCCAGCATCACGAGCTGTCGGTGGAGCATTATGTCCAGCATCAAAAGTGGTCAGTGTAGCATTATGTCCAAAATCAGGAGCAGTCGGCAGAGCATTATGTTCAGCATCAGGAGCAATCGGCATAGCATTAAGTCCAGCATCAGGAGCGGTCGGTGGAGCATTATTGTCGTGACGCTGAACCCCGGTTTATTTCGAACACAGTGATTACACAACACATAACACCTTGCCTCAGCAACCGTTACTACCACCGTGTACTCCTACACATACCAGACCCTTGAGGCGTACCACTAGGTTTGTACTGGAACACAATGAGGGGACAGATGGAAGGTATTTAAAGGCCGTCGGGTTTTGTCATTTAATTACAAAGAATAGACTCTGACAAATAATAACATATTAAAATACTCTATTAGGTCAATACACTTCCAATACCCATAGACCACTTGACTTCCGCGGTCACTACCCACACTCGTAACTTCCGCGTAAGTCCCTAATACGGAATGATTACTACAACGCTCCACACCCGGTTAGTCTTTCATTCAATACTCACATACTGCAGACTTAACTTGGTCACTAAGATCACAACAGGCTCTCGCATAGCTGTCTGCTACACTTCGCTGCTGCCACAAACGGAGACCTCGGAGGACTTGCCAGTTCAACTCCCACAACAAGACTGACTTTAGCCAACCATGGCCTCAAACATTTCACCACGCCTCTCGTGGAAGGTATAATCCGATTAACCTTATCCCTAGAGCGGTAACCTTGATCCTAGAAGCCTGACGAAGAATAATTCCTCTTTCCAGGAATTATTAATTTGGCTAAACAGCTTCGGTCTTAATCCATTGACCTTTCTTAGATATGTGATCCATAGTCTGTCTACTTAACATGTTCTTCCAAGCATCATTCGTTAAGTGTTGTAGTAATGATCCTCTAGCTAATAATTCCTACTAACTTGTGGATTAAAACACCACTCCCCTCCTTAAACACGCATATGTCCCCATATGCATCATTGCAATGGTTCCATTAGTGCAAGGACCTGGAGGATGCACCCACAATATGTGTACAACTAAAAAATCATCCAAAAAGTTCATCATACACACGATGAAATAAATTAAAATTTTCCCCGACATAACTCACAACACTTCTCCAACATATACATTATATTCACATCATAGCACAGGTAAAATAGTCTGTAATAATTTTTCCCATCTCCAACAATGCACATATACCTAAAGTGCTGACATATAATTACATACAAACATAACCATAAAATTACATGGACCAGAATGCTGGCACTTAAACAGAAATGACACTAGTTATTAATATATACACAACACATATATATCTAAGGTTCTTCATCCTTAGTAACAAGTTAATTATAATTTAACATCTTGCCCTGTACTGTTGACATAAGGGCTTACAATGATCACACAATGTTCCACTGGCCTCCTCCACAATTGGCAACATCACTTCTCTTGTCTTCGTGTCCCATGGTTGCTAGGTCATAGATCCTCCATGACCCAGACAAAACCCAGGCTGTCCAGCCTGGTGAATGTTGTCAATGTCCCATCGTTGCTCTGAGCTAACGTGATCCTGGCCTCCAGAGCAACGGTGATTCCTATCCCAGGGACATGTTCCCTCGGGTCTATGCTGCCATCTCGTTCCAGTGCACCAACCCCAGAACGCTGTAGATACCTCACAGCTCTCTGGTCATCCTTCCTTGCTGTGCTCACCACAGCTGTAGCACATTACTCTAGGCCCATCTGCCCAGAGTGTGTCCACCTGTATTCACACCTTCCCGACCGCTGTTCCTGCAAAATATTCCCTCGGAGCCCCCTGGCTCAATCCCATTATTACATAACCTCCTCGGCTCCTTACTCTCTCCCCGTATATAGCCTGAGCGCAGCTGCAAAACCATTGCAGCTGGCCCTTATCCCTGCTTTGATGTCAGGGAGCGAATTTCGTCTATAACGTCACGTTGGCTTCACTTCCTCCCCCTTTTTTCTAGAATTACTGAGTGTACCCTCATAGCTTCCCTTCTACTCTACCTGAAGCTCTGTGACATGATCCCGGGGGACCTTCTCAAGCCTAACACTCAGTAATGGTGCCGATGAGGTAATATACAGTATATACATACACATACATTATCACAATAAATACCACATTAAAATCATTTCACAACTACTGTCACTAAATTTTAATGAAAATAATGAATTATTATTAGTCTTTTATGAGTCTTCCTAGAGATATCGACTTGACTCGCCTACTGCAGCCACCAACTCCTGCAATTATCCACATTTCATCTTATCCATAAGACTTACCCACTCCGACACACCATCTCCTCTGGTCATCCCAACCACTGATGACCTTAATTAATATAACGCCACACATCCCCACAACCACTTCCTGCGTCCTAACGCACCGACCTTGCTACGCCAATACTCACCTTACCGACCACTACCTGGCGCCCCTGCGCCACCATATACTCCACAACACCACACTCCATGCCAGGCGTCTAAACGCCACTACACTACACCACCCAATGGCGTCCCCAACGCTATCAACCCTCGGCGTCTCCAATGCCATCAACACCACGCACGGCGTCCCCAACGCCCTCAACACAACACACGGCGTCCCCAACGCCCTCAACACAACACACGGCGTCCCCAACGCCCTCAACACAACACACGGCGTCCCCAACGCCCTCAACACAACACACGGCGTCCCCAACGCCCTCAACACAACACACGGCGTCCCCAACGCCCTCAACAAAACACACGGCGTCCCCAACGCCCTCAACACAACACACGACGTCCCCAACACAACACACGGCGTCCCCAACGCCCTCAACATACACACAGCGTCTTCAACGCCATCAACACAACACACACGGCGTCCCCCAACACCATTACCACCACAGGCATATGCCTTGCGCCAGAGCGCATCAAAATACCACGAGACGTCACCACCAATAAGTAACCAGCCGCCACACACACTCCCTTTTCTCTCGTAATCCGTTAATTACCTGACCAACACTCGACAGGCATAATTTCTTGTGTAGTGGCCACCCGCCACACACTACCACCTGCGTTAACATACTTCAACGCTAATATCTACAATACACCCGGTGTTACAACAACCAATTATGCTACACATGCTACACTTTGGCGCTACAATGCCAACAATGTCATGCACTATACTACATCAATGATATCAACAGTCAAAACATGCACATTTCACTACAGTAAATACTATGCATTACGCTGGCGTTTAATAAGCCACTACACATGCATTACACTACACACCCTGGCGTACTAATGTCAATACACAACCATGGAAGTCTCGTCGTGGACGTGGTGGTGAGCAGACGTGTTTTGATTCGCTCTGCTACTGGCGTCTGGTGGGTGGACGTGTTTGTCGTCGCTGTTGGCCGGCGTGTTGACGGATGGGCGGATAACGTCACGTTGGGGGTGGTATATGTGCCATCATGGGCTCCTACACACCTCCACTAAAGCGGAAGGAGTCCATAGGACTCAAGTTTAGTTGTCATGCTGCTCCCGACCTTGTATCCACCACGATCTTCGATGTGTAACAGATCAAGCAGGAAGAAATATTTGGTTACCAACCACTGCCAGGGAATAGGGTGGTGTTGAAGTTTGAAAACAATGTTGCGTTTTCAGAGTTTCTTAAGAAGTATGATGATGACATTATAAGTTTATCTAATGGGAAAGGATCAGTACAAGTGATTAATTTGAGCAAAACGTTTACATACGTTTCTGTGAGGGATGCGCCATTTGAAATGTTGAATGTAACTATTATACACATACTGGAACAATATGGGAAAGTGGACAATGTTCGTTTTAATAAATATACCTATGGCCCAGGGAAAGGGTGTTTTAATGGAACACGAACAGTAAAGATGGAACTTCACCGTAATATTCCTTCATCAATGTCAGTAGCAGGTCATTATATTAAATTTATATCCAATGGCCAAATGCAAACTTGTTTTAAGTGTGGACGTACTGGTCACATGGCTGCTGCATGCCAGGTGGAGGCATCAGAACGGATCAACATTTTTCATGAACATGACTTTCCGCCATTAATAGAGGATAGTGTAACAGGAAATGAACCCAATGTTGTAAATACTGTAGTTCCAGGTGAGGTAGATGAAGTAACCCACAACTCTGTAAGTAAAACGTCTGTGGGAATGACTCCCAGTGTGAATGAGGCCAGTGAAGGTAACTTAGTTCAGGACGATAAAGGTAATGCAGACAAGGAGGGTGCAGATTACATACATACATTCATGTACAGCCACTAGTACGTGTAGCGTTTCGGGCAGGTCCCTGGAATACGATCCCCTGCCGCGAAGAATCGTTTTTTCATCCAAGTACACATTTTACTGTTGCGTTAAACAGAGGCTACAGTTAAGGAATTGCGCCCAGTAAATCCTCCCCGGCCAGGATACGAACCCATGACATAGCGCTCGCGGAATGCCAGGCGAGTGTCTTACCACTACACCACGGAGACTGTAATGCAGATGACACTGCTTAGAATGATAATGGTAATGCAGACAAGGAGGGTGCAGACGACACTGCTCAGGACGCTTTACCGGCTGTTGGTCACCCTGGTGAGGGTGAGGTAAGTCTGGACACTGTACATGTGGACGCCCATAACATAGGCGCTAACGCTGCGAAGAGCTGCGAGGCTGGCGGTGGTGCTGACCTTGGTGAGGTGACGATGGAACAAGTAAATGGTTGGCAACTGGATGTAGAGGATGACACCATGGAGGATAGTGATGTAGAAATGTCTGTGCAGAGGGCAACTCCACCCTCTTCAGTAAGGTATGATAGAAAGGGTAGGGGTAGTGTGAAGGCTGGGGGTGTGAAGGCTATGGGTGTGAAGGCTGGTTCTGTAACCAGTCTTGGGAAGAAACGAAAAAAATTTACTCGGAGTATTGATCTGGAACGTATGAAGGACTACGCCGCTAAATTAAAAGTCTCTGAAAAAATTGAGCAGGTTGTTGCCGTTGAAGTTCACCGTGACCAAGGCCACGAAGAGTCACCGAAACAAAGCGAGGGCACAGTACAACAGGTGAGTGAGAATCATGGTAGAGAGAACAGTGATAAGACATGGTGGGATCTTGTGGAACATGACCAGAATCGAGACGCGAGTGCAAATATTAAACTTAGATTTCGAAAAGGGAAAGATGACACTAAAATAGTGTCAAGTGAGATAATGATGGATAACGAGTAATTTGGTTTCTCTCAAAATTACATTCGGGAAGCCTATTAATTTTAATTGTGCTACTTTCAACATTAATGGGCTCAGTTGTAGAAATAAACAGTTGCAGCTGTTATCATTGTTTAAATATCATAATTTGGATGTACTTTTAGTGCAAGAACACAATGTACAAGATGTTAAGAAACTTGATGTGCTGCTTGATTTCTTTGAAATATTGATAAATCCAACGACTTTGTTGAAAGGTGGTATGATGATATTGATTGCTAAGCGAGCCCACATCAAGGTTCTTAATACTGAAATGGATGATAATGGTAATGTTTTATATGCGAAGATTTCCTTTTTTGACACAATAATTCCTGTACTTAATGTGTATGCTCCCTCTGGCACCCGCAGGAAGAAAGAGAGGAAGGACTTGTTCTCTAATGAGTTATTATATTTTTTCAGAAATGATACGTGTAACGTTATTTTTGGTGGCGACTTTAATTGTGTCACTTCTATGAGAGATTGTAGCATTCAGTCGAACGCAAGTGTATCTCCTGCTTTAATTACACTTTTGAAATGTATTGGTCTCAAGGATGCAAATAGCATTAACGGCGGTGTATATGAATACAAATATGTTCGCCAGAATTATGATTCTAGGCTTGACAGAATATATATGCACTCGTTCCATGATAAAATTAGTTCTTGCAGTACTGTTCCGGTCTGCTTTTCAGATCACTGTATGGTTGTGGTGAAGCTTGTTATTGACGATCAGGTTAAAGTGGGGACAGGATCATGGAAGCTCAATTGCAGTCTGTTGCAGAGTAGAGATGTAATTGATAATTTTCATGTATTGTGAGAACATCTGGTTGGGAAAAAATATAAGTTCAGATGTCTATTGGAGTGGTGGGACATGTGTAAAGTTGCATGCAAAAGTTTCTTCGTGAAAGTATCCAAACGAAAGACTGCTGAAAAATATGGTCTGTTAAACTTATTCCAACACAGTCTAAAACAACTTTATGTCAAGGTCAATATGGGATTAGACAAGTATGAAGAAATTACCATTTTAAAAGACAGAATTACCAAATTGAGGGATGAAATATCTGAAGGAGTCAATGTTCGCCTCCAGATTAATGATAGGATGTATGGTGAAAAACTCTCTCCTTATTTGTTAAGTAAAGTCAAGGATAACAAGGGTACAGCACTTGTGACTAGTATTAAAGCAGGTGATGGGACGGATATGACTAATACGGATGGGATTGTATGTTATGTTCGAGGTGAATTAGAGAAATTGTACAAAAAAGTGAACGTAGACCGAGGTATGCGGGAGTATTTCCTTGGAAAATGTACACGGGTTTTAACCCAGGATGACATCACGTCATTATTGGCAGATGTAGATAAGCAGGAGGTGTGGAGTGTAGTCAAGAGTTTAAAGAAAGGTAAATCACCTGGCTGTGATGGGTTCCCGGCGGAATTTTATTTCTATCTATGGGATGTCATTGGTAAAGACTTTGTACAAGTGGTGCAGTATAGCATACAGCATAGGAAGTTTAGCATGTCACAATCTCATAGGATTATTAAGATGATACCTAAAACGGGTGATTTGCATATTCTAACGAACTGGAGGCCACTTTCCCTACTAAACCATGATTATAAAATAGTATCGAAACTGTTGGCAAATAGACTTAGGATTGTAATGGATAAAATTATATCAAAGGAACAGTTTGGTGGTGTGCCTGGAAGATCTATAATCAATTGTAATAATGTAATTAGGAATGTTGTGTATTATGTGTCTGAGAATAATGTTCCTTCCTCCATGATAAACCTCGACTGGTCGAAAGCCTTTGACCGTGTTGATGTTCAGTTTGTATTAGAAATATTGGATAGGGTAGGAGTGGCACAAGAATTTATTGATTGGATCCGTATGCTTCATAAACAGTGTCGGAGCAGCGTCTGTATCAATGGAGTCTTAAGTAAACCTTTTTCAGTTGAACGATCTGTACTTCAGGGATGTCCCCTTTCAATGATTTTGTATGTTATATTTCAAGAGTCACTGTACTTGGCAATAAAAAACAATGACTTTATTGTTCCACCTCGTCTTCCTAATGCTATGACACTTTCAGTTGTTGGTTATGCAGACGATACAACTATTTTTGTGTCGACAGAAGACTCGGTGGTGAATGTTCAGAATGAGTTAGACAACTTTGAACGAGCGACAGGTGCTGTTATTAACAAGAACAAAACGTGTATGATGGGGCTTGGCAGTTGGTGTAATAAAGTTAACTGGACAGGTTCATGGTTCAAGGTAGTGGAGTGTATTAAAGCTCTTTGGATTTGCTGGTGTAAAACATATGAAACAACATTGGTTACGAATTGGCAAGTACTATGTGGGAATATAATGGTTGCAATGAATATGTTGTCAAATAGGAAATTGACCCTGTTTCAGAAGGCTGTAATAATTAATTGCAAAATTTTGTCTAAAGTGTGGTATTTGTCTCACAGCTTTTCCATAGACAAGAAACGTGCTATAGAGATTGACAAAACTATTTTTAGATATGTATGGTATGGTAGATACCAACCAATTAAACGAACTACCCTTTGTAAAGGTAAGAAAAACGGTGGTATAGGAATACTGAATGTGTACCATAAGTCATTGGCAATCTTATGTGTTACTTTTCGAAAGGAGATCATGCAGAGGGATAGTGTAAATGCACTAGGACATTACTATTGTAAATTACGTGTTAGCTATTTGATACATATGCCAGAGTATACTGACCTTGCCTTTATTTCACCGCACTTTTATTCATGTGCAATTGATGTTCTCAGGCAGATTTGTAATCTTGAAGGTTTTTTAATGATGAACAGTAAACAAGTGTATGATGTTATACTACCAAATATAGTTCCTAGAGTAGAGGAGGCATATCTACTCTTTAGCTGGCAAGTAATATGGGCAAACCTTCATGTTAAATTTATTGCCCCAAAACAATGTGAACTATTGTATCGCTATATTCATGAGACCCTTCCTACTAATGATAGGTTGTTGATGTTGGGCATTAAGGACGACAATAGGTGTGACCACTGTACTGAAATTGAAAATAATATGCATATATTTTATTTCTGTAAACAGAAAGTTGTTCTTGTAAACTGGATTAGAGACACTCTTAAAGATTTATTTGGACCAAGTATTAGAGTGGAGTTAATGAGGTTTTTAATGTTTCATATTGACATAAAATGCAAGGAAATTAGGAATACAATAATTATGTTACTTTCTGATTACATTTTTTGTGTGTGGATAGGCAGGCTGGAAGGTTACTCAGTAGACAAAATATTGAAGTTCTTGCGAGGCAGGATCAGGTATAACATCTGGGGTTTACGGCTCATGCTCGGTGATGATATGGAAAATTTGTTTACTGAGAATTATATATAAATGTAATAATTTCCCCTGTATTTTAATGTAAATTTATTCTCCAATTTTTGTAAATCGTTTATAGGTAAATAAGTATATCATTCAGTTTTTTTTTAATTATCTTGTTCTGTACTACTGAAACACTTGTTCACTAAGAATTGTAATGTATAATTGCCTTGTAACACTTTTGTATATGTAATTTATATTGTATTTTTTTAAATAATGATAAAAAAAAATACACAACCATGCACTACACTCGGCATACAAACGCCAATACGCAACCATGCACTACACTTGGCGTCCAAAAGCCAATACACAACCATGCACTACACTCGGCGTCCAAACGCCAATACACATGCACTGCGTCGTCACCTCTCAACGCCACACACCCCCACCAACGGGACACGCTCCCAGTGTCCCATAGACCACTTGACTTCCGCGGTCACCACCCACACTCGTAACTTCCGCCTAAGTCCCTAATATGGAATGATTACTACAACGCTCCACATCCGGTTAGTCTTTCATTCAATACTCACATACTGCAGACTTAACTTGGTCACTAAGATCACAACAGGCTCTTGCATAGCTGTCTGCTTGTTACGAACCCGGATCCAGCGTCCGAGCACGGAGCAGTGACGACCGCGCCATCTGTGGGTCAGCTCCCGAAACCCCCACCAAATGGACGGCGACACCTGGCGAGGACGGGATGTATTGGCCTCGAGGGCCAGTTTCTAGTCCTGTTCAGCGCTCAACACAGCCGCTGCTGACCTCTGGTGAGGTGGTGCTCAGACACCAGCGCCATCTATGGAGTGGATAGGTGGGCGTTTGTGTCTGAGCCTGTAAGTGAGGTGCCTTAGTGTGTCCCAGTTATTGATGACGTGTCTGCTTACAGAGTCGACCTGGGACTGCTGTGATGGAAGTTGAGTCAGTCTACCCGAGGCAGCTGTCTCCATACCTTGTGCTTTGCTGCAGCAGCTGTGAAGTCGTCCCCCGGAAGAACACTGTGGTGTTACCCTGCCAGTGGAGTGGCAGTAGAAGGATTACCCGGGACCGACTGCTGGAGACGTTTATCCACTGGGGTATTGAGGACAGGAGAGTGATTTGTGATATCACCCGAGACTCCTGTCTAGGGCGTTACCCTAATATCGCCCGTGGAGTGGCCTGACCAGCCTTGCTGATCCGGAACCTGCCAGCGAACCTGCTGGACGTGTGGTTGACGGCCTCCACGGCGGTGCCCCCAGTGGACCTGTGTTTTTGGCTGACCTGTGGCCAGGGTAGGCTCAACTTCTCAGAGGATTCGTTGTGAGGCCACGAAGAAGCACCGAGGACTCAGCACCGAGAGTTTTGCTCCAGAGTCTTCAGCAGAAGACAATTGTGTATTTTCCCCTTGTACAGTGTTAATACCCCTCCCCCTGTGCACTTTTATATATTATTTATTTGGTGATGGGAACAATTATAATCTTAAGTTCTTAACTTTCTTTCCCTTCCCCCTTTAAGTTCCTTGCATCACGGATCACATCCCTTGAAAGCCACTACTGGTTTGGGGTCGAATATAACTTCCTCTAACAACATCAGAGTAAGAACCCCGTTGCGTCCCGAGAGGGCCGTAACATTGCTACACTTCGCTGCTGCCACAAACGGAGACCTCGGAGGACTTGCCAGTTCAACTCCCACAACAAGACTGACTTTAGCCAACCATGGCCTCAAACATTTCACCACGCCTCTCGAGGAAGGGATAATCCAATTAACCTTATCCCTAGAGCGGTAACCTTGATCCTACAAGCCTGACGAAGGATAATTCCTCTTTCCAGGAATTATTAATTTGGGTAAACAGCTTCGGTCTTAATCCATTGACCTTTCTTAGATATGTGATCCATAGTCTGTCTACTTAACATGTACTTCCAATCATCATTCGTTAAGTGTTGTTATAATGATCCTCTAGCTAATAATTCCTACTAACTTGTGGATTACAACATTATGTCCAACATCAGGAGCGGTCGGTATTCAATTATGTCCAGCAACAGGAGCGGTCGGCGGAGCAATATGTCCAATATTAGAAGTGGTCAGCGGACTTTTATGTCCAGCATCGTAAGTGGTAAGCGGAGCATTATGTTCAGCATGAGGAGCGGTCTGCAAACATTATGTCGAGCATCAGGTGCGGTCAGCGGGTCATTATATCAGCCATCAAGAGCGGTCGGCGGAGCATTATGTCCAGCATTATAAGCGGTTGGCGGAGCATTATGTCCAGCATCAAGAGCGGTCAGCAAGTCCAACATCAGGAGCGGTCGACGGATCATTAAGTCCACCATCAGGAGCGGTCGGCGGAGCACTATGTTCAGCATCAGGAGCAGTCGTCATAGAATTAAGTCCAGCATCAGGAGCGGTCGGTGGAGCATTATGTCCAACATCAGGAGCGGTCGGTGGAGCATTATGTCCACAATCAGATGCGGTCGGTGGAGCGTTATTTTCAGCATCAGGAAAGGTCGGCAAAGCATTATGTGCAGCATTAGGAGCGGTCAGCATAGCTCCGCAGTCGGTGGAGCATTATTTCCAGCATCAAGAATGTTCTGCGGAGCATTAAGTCTAGCATCAGGGGTGGTCGGTGGAGCATTATTTTCATTCATGAAGAGCAGTCGGCAGAGCATTATGTCCAGCATCAAGAAAGGTCAGTGGACAATTATATCCAGAATCAGGAGCAATCGGCACAGTATTAGGTTCGGCATCAGGAGCGGTCCGTGGAGCATTATGTCCAGCATTATGTCGTAGCTTAGTCGTCAATGGAGCATTATGTCCAGCGTCAGTAGCGGTTGGCGGAGCATAATGCTCAGCATCAGGAGAGGTCGGTGGAGCATTATGTCCTGCATTAGAAGTGGTCAGCGGTGCATTATGTCCAGCATCAGGAGTGGTTAGTGGAGCATTACGTCCAGCTTCATAAGTAGTCAGCGGAGCACTATGTCCAGCATCAGGATCGCTCGGCGGAGCATTATGTCCAGTATCAGGAGTGCTTATCAGAGTATTTTGTCCAGCATTAGTAGAGGTCGGCGAGAATAATGTCCAGCATTAGGAGCGGTCGGTGGAGCATTATGTCCAGAATCAATAGCAATCGATGGACCATTAGTCCAGCATCATCAGCGGGCGGCGGACCATTATGTTCAGCATCATTAGCGCTTAGCAGACCATTATGTCCAGCATCAAGAGCGATGGCGGACCATTATGTCCAGCATCAGGAGCGGTCTGCAAGCATTATGTCCAGCGTCAGTAGCGGTTGGCGGAGCATTATGTCTAGCATTAGAAGTGGTCAGCAGAGAATTATGTCCAGCATCAGTAGCGGTTGGCGGAGCATTATGTTCAGTATCAGGAGCGGTCGGCGGAGCATTATGTCCAGCATTAGATGTGGTCAGCGGAGCATTATGTCCAGCATCAGGAATGGTTAGTGGAGCATTATGTCCAGCATCATAAGTGGTCAGCGGAGCATTATGTCCAGCATCAGGATCGGTCAGCGGAGCATTATGTCCAGTATCAGGAGTGCTTATCGGAGTACTTTTTCCAGCATTAGTATCGGTCGGCAAAAATAATGTTCAGCACTAGGAGCGGTCGGCGGAGCATTATGTCCAGAATCAGGAGCGTTCAGTGGAGCATTATGTCCAGCATCATGAGCGGACGGCAGACCATTATGTCCAGCATCAAGAGCGGTTGGCGAAGCATTATGTCCAGCATCAGGAGCAGTCGACGGAGCATTATATCCAGTATCAGGAGTGGTCGGCGGAGCATTATGTCCAACATTAGGAGTGGTTGGTGGAGCATTATGTCCAGCATCAGGAGTAGTCGGCGAGTAATATGTCCAGCATCAGGAGCGGTCAGCAAAGCATTTTATCCAGCATCAGGAGCGGTCGGCGCAGCATTATGTCCAGCATCAAGAGCGGTCAGTGGAGCGTTATATCCAGCATCAGGAGCGTTCGGCGAAGCATAATGTCCAGCATCAGGAGCGTGCACGGACCATTATGTCCAGCATCAAGAACGGTCTGCGGCGCATTAAGTCCTTCATTAGGAGAGGTCAGTGGAGCATTATGTTCAACATCAAGAAAGGTCGGCGGAGCATTATGTCCAGCATCAGGAGCGGTCGGTGGAGCATTATGTCCAGCATCAGGAGCGGTCGGCGAAGCATTATGTCCAGCGTCAATAACGGTCCGCGGAGCATTAAGTCCAGCATCAGGAGCGATCGGTGAAGCGTTATGTTCAGCATCAAGAAAGGTCGGCGGAGCATTAAGTCCAGCATCAGGAGCAGTCGGTGGAGCATTATGTCCAGCATCAAGAGCATTCAGCAGAGCATTATGTCTAGAATCAGGAGCAGTCCGCGGCGCATTAAATCCATCATCAGGAGAGGTCGGTGGAGCATTATGTTCAACATCAAGAAAGGTCGGCGGAGCATTATATCCAGCATCAGGAGCGGTCGGCGGAGCATTGAGTCCGGTATCAGGAGCGGTCGGCGGATATGCTTGACATATGTGACCAGAGACATGACTCACCTTAACAGTGACCAGAGACCTGACTCACCTTAACAGTGACCAGACACATGGGTCACCTTAACAGTGACCAGAGACATGACTCACCTTAACACAGTGACCAGAGACATGACTCACCTTAACAGTGACCAGAGACATGACTCACTCCAATAGTGACCAGAGACATGAGTCACCTTAACAGTGACCAGAGACATGACTCACCTTAACAGGGAGGAAGTTTGGTGTTGGAGTAAGTATGATGGACAGGTCGTTGGTGTGTCTGTGGAAGACATGGAAGAGGAAGGCAATCATGGAGGCTCATCAGTTCTATAAAGGTAATGAACCAAGTAATGGTTCTCTAAGTGTTTAAGTTTGGTGGGTCAAGAAGGACACTATAGTTTCCCATATAGGTTATATCATCTCTTTATATTAAAATGAGAAGACATCAAATTTTCTTAATTTTTTTTATAAGTTTTGAGAGCACAGTGTAAGAGACCCGTTATGCGGATGTGTCGTTGTCCACATGTTCTCGGCCTTTATGCTGAGTGTGAGAGTAATGTGGAGAGTGGGAGGCAGCCGAGTGTGCTTCATCCCTCACAGTATGGTGAGTAACAGAGGTGTGAGTACCCCGGGTGTCGGGGTGGATGCCTGGGAATGGTGTACATCATCCCTCACAGTATGGTGAGTAACAGAGGAGTCAGTACCCCGGGTGGTCGGGGTGGATGCCTGGGAATGGTGTACATAATCCCTCACAGTATGGTGAGTAACAGAGGTGTGAGTACCCCGGGTGGTCGGGGTGGATGCCTGGGAATGGTGTACATAATCCCTCACAGTATGGTGAGTAACAGAGGAGTCAGTACCCCGGGTGGTCGGGGTGGATGCCTGGGAATGGTGTACATCATCCCTCAGTATGGTGAGTAAGAGAGGTGTGAGTACCCCGGGTGGTCGGGGTGGATGCTTGGGAATGGTGTACATCATCCCTAACAGTATGGTGAGTAACAGAGGTGTGAGTACCCCGGGTGGTGGGGTGGATGCCTGGGAATGGTGTACATAATCTCTCACAGTATGGTGAGTAACAGAGGAGTCAGTACCCCGGGTGGTCGGGGTGGATGCCTGGGAATGGTGTACATCATCCCTCACAGTATGGTGAGTAACAGAGGTGTGAGTACCCCGGGTGGTCGGGGTGGATGCCTAGGAATGGTGTACATCATCCCTCAGTATGGTGAGTAAGTGAGGTGTGAGTACCCCGGGTGTCGGGGTGGATGCCTGGGAATGGTGTACATCATCCCTCACAGTATGGTGAGTAACAGAGGTGTGAGTACCCCGGGTGTCGGGGTGGATGCCTGGGAATGGTGTACATCGTCCCTCACAGTATGGTGAGTAACAGAGGTGTGAGTACCCCGGGTGTCGGGGTGGATGCCTGGGAATGGTGTACATCATCCCTCACAGTATGGTGAGTAACAGAGGTGTGAGTACCCCGGGTGGTCGGGGTGGATGCCTTGGAAGGAGTGGTGTGAGTACTGTCAGGTCCGTCAGACCTCAAGGTAATGGTCAGCCTTGGTTGATCACCTAAAGATTATAACAAGAGGGATGTAAAGCCGTTTACAAGAGCGAGTAGAATTAATGTAATGAATCTGGAGCGGTGGAAGTCAAGATGCTGGACTAATTCCTCGAGCATAAGTAAGGGAAGGTGGAAGGCCAACATGCCAAGGGTTTCTGTTCACTCTTTTTTTTTAATATTTTCATTCCTTAAGCTTTAAATAAAAATCGCCTGTTTCAGTTTGAATAAATATAAGATTTTAAAAAAGCTTGGTGACCATCTCCACAAATAATGCAGTGAAGTGGATGGGCCTACATGCCGATATGAAGCGTCGAGCAACAAGTGAGACAAAGTGTATCTGTACTCCGATAAACATCGTCTCTGTCGGAAAATCCGACACCATTTAATAATATCATACAGACAGACAATATTGCTGTGTTGTGTAAACAAGTTACCCATAGAAAATGTAACCTGTAGTGGAATTCCCGTCTATAGAAAACGGGATATCATTACCACATACTATTATAAATTCACCACCTATTATGGTGGGAATTATTCTTCAATACATTAGTCTTTGGACTTTACCATCATAAAAACATCTCATATAAATTAACTTAATTATCAGAATTAAAATAGAGTAAATGTGACCCTTCAATCACTTACTGTCATCTGGACAATGTAGGCCAGTAGCGTCAGTTGTGAGGGAGTGGTCAGCCATTATTGTTGTCACCTCCGAGACGCATGGAGCAAATTCGGCTCCTATCATATCTGGACAATGTCGGCCAGTAGCGTCAGTAGTATGGAGTGTTAGCCATTGTTATTGTACTTAGACCACAGAGGCTCACGGGAGCAAATACGGCTCCTGTTAATTTTACTTGGATGAAGTGTAATGGAAACCAAAGGTGTACCATCATCAACACGCTGTCAACAAATACAAGTTAAGTGTTCTGCCGAAACCCATTTATCTATCATTTGTGGCCATTAATGTCATTAGATAGGGTGGTCCAGTTAGATCACGAGATCGCCTCATACTAAAGGTAATTAAGCCTAGGTCTTTATGGTTCCTTGTACAGTGTTTTCTCTGATATAGCTGTCATATATTAGGATTCTGGCTTTATAGCTAGCGCCCTTTTGACAGGTCAAGACGAGGAAGCATGCTTTGTGTGCCAGTTACTGGGTGATGGAAGCTACCTCAAAGAGGATAATTTGGTGTCTACATCCTAGTTATACCTGGTGGACTAAGGCCTGCTGTACAAATAAGATAAGGAACCTCTTCAATGTATGTAGTCTAATACTGTAGTTTGATTGGCTGCATATATATAAATTCAATATAAACCCCCCCCCCCCAATGTGTAGAGGATCGATTTGTGAGATTATGAGATTATTGCAGAAATACAGTCCACTTATCATCATACCAATTGCTGTCGAAGTATATAAATTAACGTAAATATAAATTCATATCAATTAAATAAATATAAATCTCACAGGTCGGTTCCCACAGTCTCCATGATTGAGGGGTTTCATAAATTGCACTCGACGAGGAAGTAACCTAGAGAGGTATGTGCCCAATTATGCCCAATGATTGATTAACACATAAGGGCATCAACCTCCATTATGTATTTATATGTATAGTCTCCTATTTACTTAGATGGTTTGATAAATGCATTGTGATCAGCTTCTGTTGTATAATTACAGATCGATACCCAAGAGACTTGGTGGGGTCATTCTTCGTGTTGTATACGGTGGCTGTCGCATTTTTCATCAGACGGTACTTACAGCAGCAGGTAAGTAGTTATAAACTGACACTTGTAGCTTTCTTTATTATAGTGTTTTACATTATTGCATTGGTTTTATTTCTATCAAACAGAGGTATTCGGCGTCCCTGGATAAAGTACAGGGGCCACATCTTCATTACACACAGTTGATTGACAGTTGAGAGGCGGGACCAAAGAGCCAAAGCTCAACCCCCGCAAGCACAATTAGGTGAGAACACAATCTTCATCTTTGTAACATCTTCACGGCAATAACACACTCTTAGGATTCGCTAATGAAAACAAAATATTTAGATCATGTCATATGAGGGTTACAAAAGCTTCATAAGCAGCCTTTGCAAGGTACATAGAGTTAAATGACTTCCCCCTATTCAGCTGATCAAGTATTGTTAGTTATTTGTATTTAAAGAAAGTAGGTGATGCATTTTTAACTTAATAGGGAATGATGAACATTTAGAGATAACTATTAATTGTAGTTTATTATTGAATAAAACAAACATTGGCTAAATGACTACCACTGCCACCCATGCCATTACCTCCACACCATATGCGCAACAACAGTCACTACCACCGTCATCTTCTTTGGTGATTTCAACTTACGGGATCTAAAATGGAAAAATATAGCAAATACTGTCATTCCAGAGAGAATCTTTGAGAGTAGTCTAAATGAAGAGTGTGATGACCCTCGGCGACATCGATGATCCTTATTCCGAGTTAAAACAGTTGATATCCCATTAATAAATATTTCCATTTTCTAGTCTGTTCTGGGAGATGATTAAGTACCGGTGACTAGTGACAGACGAGAGATGAAGTAGAAGCAGAGAGATGAAGTGAGGTCGACAGTTCACATGTGTACTGCTTCATACGACCAAGGTGAAGGTCGACCTTGGTCGACCGACACTCTGCGGGAGTGTAATATGCTGCTTCATGAAATGTTTTCCACCCTAGTCTGCCAGTTTTGTTCTGCATGTCTCATCACCCATATTATGGGTCCTCATTTATCCAACCTATTTTCAAGTATTCAAAATCCCCTAATTATAGAACTATTTTCTTGCAACAGTTCCCACTGTAGCTGTTTTTTTTAATTCACATTTATGTAATTCTCACTGCACTTAGGGGACATAAGTTTGAAAGTTCAAAGCTCCTTAATTTCTGTCGAACTGTATTGACTAGTTTCATATGAAGCCGGCTCCAACTGGTCAAAGTTTCAGCATCGCAACCTAAATAGATATCGAGAAAAAATTAAAACATATTTTTCGACGAATTCTCACTGTTTTGAAATCTTTCTCTTCAAACACAAGTGTCAAAAGAAATCGTTCCTATGACACTCAGCACTCACAGTAGCATATAATATAGTAATTGCCAAAACTTTTTTATCCAAGATATGTTTAGTTTTACCAATGAAAAGATTTGTCCCCCTACATAAAATTATTCAACAAAATTATGTATATAAATATTTATAAAATCTATAAATGGACTTACAGACTTAAAATCTATACATTTTTATAGCTCAAAAATCTAAATATAAGATGTAAGTTTCATGTAAATTGATGAATAAGTAGAACCAGCTTGTAGTTGTAAATTACTTACTTGAACAAAATGAAGTCAAAAGTTTTGCCACCTGTGGCTGAAGTGGATGTCCTCCAATTTCTGTCAAAAGTGGCACCATTTTAGATAGGCTAACATTCAGTAAGGAGTATACGTTCCATGCAAATCCCCCGATTAAAAAAGGAAAACCAATTCGAAGAAAACTATTTCTTTAACTAAATATATATATATATATATATATATATATATATATATATATATATATATATATATATATATATATATATATATATATATATATATATATATATAGACATATGTCGTACCTAGTAGCCAGAACGCACTTCTCAGCCTACTATTCAAGGCCCGATTTGCCTACTAAGCCAAGTTTTCATGAATTAATGTTTTTTCGACTACCTAACCTACCTAACCTAACCTAACCTAACTTTTTCTGCTACCTAACCGAACCTAACCTATAAAGATAGGTTAGGTTAGGTTAGGTAGGGTTGGTTAGGTTCGGTCATATATCTACGTTAATTTTAACTTCAATAAACAAAAATTTACCTCATACATAATGAAATGGGTAGCTTTATCATTTCATAAGAAAAAAATTAGAGAAAATATATTAATTCATAAAAAATTGGCTTATTAGGCAAATCGGGCCTTGCATAGTAGGCCAAGAAGTGCGTTCTGGCTACTAGGTACGACATATGTATATATATATATATATATATATATATATATATATATATATATATATATATATATATATATATATATATATATATATATATATATATATATATATAGTGGATGATAGTCATTATTAAAATATTTTATTATATGATATTGTGATAGCTGAATGTCATAGATGTGATTTCAGTTAACACTTGATTGATGTTAATTTTTTAACTTTTTGAAAATAGATTTTCATTTGTTTCTCTCTTTCTATTTAGTCTGCGATGCTGAAACGTGGATCAATTGCAGCTCTTTTCATATACAACTATTCAAAATAGTTTGATTGAAATTGAACAACTTTGAAATATATTAGAATTTCAAGATTATGGAGCAGTTTCACAATTCCAGTTTCCAAACTTGCATATTATGCAAGGTGATGGAGAAGATCGCGAGAAAAAGGCTCGTAGGACGTCTCAAGGGAAACAGTTTTGTAACACCCCACCAGTATGGGTTCAGGGATGGTAAATCGTTCCTCACAGGCTTAATGGAAATCTATCATCAGGGGAAGAATGAGAAGGGTGGACAGACTGCAGTTTCTTGGACTGTCAGGAAACCTTTGACACCGTACCCCATAAAAGACTGTTACAAAAATTTAAGAAACAGGCAGAAGTAAAAAGTAAGGTGCTCCAGTGGATAAGGGAGTGTCTAAGCAACAGGAAACAGCGAGTAACTGTGAGGGGGAAGACATCAGAGGGGCGAGATGTCATCAGCAGTCACTCAGAACTCTGTACTTGGACCTATTCTGTTTCTGATATATGTAAACGATCTACCAGAGGGTATATATGCATTCTACTCACTCAATGTTTGTTGTTCATGCAGAAATTATGAAAAGAATGAAGATAAACAGAGACTACAGGATGACCTGGACAAACTGGAGAAATGGTCAAGAAAATGTCTACTAAAGTTCAACTCAGGAAAGTGTAAAGTAATAAAATTAGGCGAAGGGAGCAGGAGGATGAACACAAGTTACCAACTGGGAAGTGATATCCTGCAAGTGTCAAATAAAGAGAAAGATTTGGGGTATGATATCACCCCAAACCTGTCCCCAGAACCCCACATCAAATGGATATCATCAGAGGCACATGCTAGATTGGCCAACATAAGAACTGCCATTAGAAACTTATGTAAGGAATCGTTCAGGACCCTGTATAACACTAATGTCAGACCAATCCTGGAGTATACAGCTCCAGCCTGGAGTCCATACTATCGGGAAGGGGTCGGGGGTTTTACAATGAAACTTGGTTATTTGAACCAACCTGATATCAACGAAGTACGACCACCTCTGACGACTGCCCTGACTCAAGTGAGGTCATATTGTCCTGCTAGCATCACGTCATGTCACTAAAGTATCGACATCTCATTTCATGTCACTTATTTTAATACGCATCCTCTGCTCATATTCTTAAATTATTCACTGACGTTTATTATTTATTTTCTTTCTCTGACCTCTTAATCTCAGGTCCGGAAAGTAGAATAACTCTCACAAGGGTAGACTCGCTCAACCCAGGCTACAGGGGTCATAACACTCCACTCACTTTATTTTTTGAGAGTTATTCTCAGTGGTTAGGCTCATGATCAAGCATCAGCGACCTCATTATCTTCTCCTCTTATATGTCTTATCTTCAGATTATATTCTTGAATTAACAAGAACCACTTGGTTAACCTCAGATTCACATGCTTCATCTCGCTCAGGAACACCATGGGATTATGGTTTGTATACACAGTAACTATGTGTCCTTCGCCACGTACGTATATCTCAAAATGTTTTAATGCCAGGACCAATGCCACAGTCTCCTTCTCGACCGTACTATATGTTCTCTGATGCTTGACAAACTTCTTCGAAAAGAAAGACACACTTCGATAAATTTCGTCATTCTGATGCGTCAGTACAGCTCCAGCCCCTAAATCACTGGTATCAACGAACAATGCAAACGGCACTCCAAAATCCGGCAAAGCTAACACAGGCGCCTCAGTCAATAATTTCTTGGTTTTATCAAATGACTCCTGTGCTACTCCATCATTCCACTCCCACTTCTTATTCTTAGACAACAAACTTGCCATAGGAGTGGCGACTGTGGAAAAATTCTTACAAAATTTCCTATAATATCCGATCATTCCTAAGCACCTCAACAACTCTTTCTTTCCGTTGGGTACCGGGAAATTATCGATGGCTTCAACTTTCATCCTCACTGGAGCAACTTCACCTTGCCCTACCACATAACCTAAGTACTTCAGTCGTGCTCTTCCAAACTTACTCTTCGCCAAGTTAATTGTCATATTGGCCTTCTCTAATTAGCTGAACAAATCGAATTGTCTGCCTACATACCCCCCTCCAGTAGTCAGAAAATACTAAAATATCGTATATGGCGCAACCCGTTCAGCTTGCAACACTTGGTTCATCATTCATTGAAAACAGCTACCGTTATTCTTCATCCCAAACGGCAATACATTATATTGAATACTGCATCAGACGTCACAAATGCTGATATTCTCTTTGCTTCTATCGACAGCGGAATCTGGTCGTACACCTTCAAAAGGTCTATCTTTGACACATACCATGCATTACCAATTCGATTTATGCAATCTTCAGTACACGGTATCGGGATGGGAGTCAGCGATCGTAATCATGTTCACACGTCTATACCATACGTACCAGCGCTCTTCTTCATATGGAGGCAAGGTGAACTCCATTCGGTGTCACTGATCTCTGCCAGGTCATTATCTAGAAAGTACCTTTCTTCTTTTCTCATGGCCTCGTCTTTATCCGGACTGACTCTGTAAGGGTGCTGTTTGATAGGAGCAGCATCCCCTACGTTGACCTCGTGTACCGTTCCCCGAGGCCTTCTCGGTACTTTCGTAAACAGTGATTCATTCTTCCGCAAGATTTCCACCAATTCCAGGCTCTGGTCATCCTCTGAATGACCCAACCTCGCTTCTTTCTCGGCCAGGCTGTCCGTGTTGGACATCTTCGATCCATCAGCCCTCTCCAGCTTGACGCCTTCCTCTTCCGTTCCTTCCTCGTGCCTGACACAAAGCACGGTCGTTTGTGGCGGGATTTCCATCTGTTCCTCATCTTCACTCGGAGTGTTCTCTCAGGGGTAATATATCTTAATCAGGTTCACTTGGCAAACCTGCGACTTTCTTGGCCGGTCGAGCATATACACTACATGATTCACTTTCCCCAACGCTTTCTTGGTCGTGTACGGTCCGCAACATCTCGACTCGTACACACTTCCCTTTTTGAGCAGGAGGACTAACACCTGTTCTCCTTCCTGGAACTTCCTCGCCATAGTCCGCTTGTCATAGTACTTGGCCATTTCCATCTGGGATGTTTTTAAATTTTCCCTGGCCAACTCTCTGGCCTAAAAAATCACTCACCAAAAGTTTTCACATACTGTCTGACGTCTATTCGCTGCCTTCCTTCCGTGAGTTGCTCCTTTAATGAACTCACCACACTCCTCACAAAGTGTCCGTAAACTAGCTGGAATGGGGTGAATCCTAATGATTCCACCACCACGTCCCTGATGACAAACAAAACAGATGGCAATGCCTCGTCCCACTTATTCCCTTCCTCAGCGCAGTATATCCGCAACAGGCTCTTCAGTGTTCCGTGGAGTCTTTTTAAAGCCCCCTTCAACTGAGGATGGTATGGTGACGAGCGCACTTGCTCTACTTTACATGCTTTCACAGTTTCCCTAAATAACCTTGACTGCAAAACACTCCACTGGTCCGCCTGGATTACCTCGGGTATGCCTACCCAGGCGACATAATTCTGCAGTGTATCCAAGACGGCCCGTGATGTCACCTTCCTCATGGGGACTGCTTCCGGGAAACGCGAGGCCGTACACTTAATGGTCAGCAGATACTCATGGACATTTCTAGTCCTTGGTAACGAATCCAAAATATCCACTAGTATCCTCAGGAAAGGTTTGCCAAAAGCAGGGATGGGCTCTATAGGTGCTCTAGGTATAGCTGGTGCCGGTTTACTCGCACGCTGGCATGACAAACACGTCTTACAATACTTTTTCACGTCTCCAAACACTGGGCCAGTAAAAATGTCCTTCAGCTTTTTTAAAGTTTTCGTAACGCCCAAGTGTTCTGCCATGTTCACAGAGTGGGCCAGCTCCATCACCACTGCCCTAAACTTCCTTGACACCAACACTTGGTGTTTCTCACTACACTACACTTTGTTTATTTGGTATTTCTCCATCCACACTTTGTTTATGCCGTTTCCATCCGGTCGCCATTTCCTCATCAGAATATCGTTTTCCATGTGTTAGCGAAACGGGGACTTAGGATACGAGTTATCCCCTTTTGCCTCTTTGATCTGGTTTTCGAATTTGGCTTGCTGGGCTCTAATTAGGTCCACTCTGTTCACGTTCCACTTCTCTGGCAGGGCCACCTTTACTACAGACCTCTCCATACCCCTCATTTTCATAAGCCGGACCTTCACTAAACAGCCCTGCTACCTCCACATTAGTCTCTTCACTCAGTGGAGTGGACACTGTCGCCTCACCTCCAGTGCATCCTTCGTCGGCAACCTCTGCCCTCGTCACTACACAGGCAGGATATACAATGGCTTGGCTCTCCTCTGACTCATTTCCTAGGATGCTAGCCAGGTTCACTCTGTCAGGTGTCCCATCAGTACCGTTACCCTTCTGGCACTCCTCCGGCACAGTTTCTACAATGAGCTTCGGCAACACTTCCGATCCACACAAGTCATTACCAAGGACCACTTTCATCCCTGGAACAGGTATGTCAGGGCATACTCCCAACATCACCTTCGCTGATAAATAATCTGACTTCAGCCTGACAGCACAAATGAGCATGTCACCCTCAGACAATAACCCATGCACCTCTATTTTTTGGCTGCCAGCTGAAAGTCGATCATCCGCGATCAGGTTTCTCAGAATCAGGCTCTGATTCGCTCCCGTATCTCTTAGGATATTTACTTCCACTTCAGGTTGGCCTTCTATACTAACCCAGCCTTTACTAATGAATGGGCTATACCTTTCGTTCGTCAAGTTGACTTTCTACGGGCCCTGTATCAATTTAACACATGAGTTTCAGGGGTCACACATTGTCAGAGGACACAACTCTCTGGCCCTGTTGACAATCTTTCATCATGTGACCTCATCCTGTACATTTATAGCATCTTTCTTGGGAGAATGTCTCTTCTATATTCCCTTGAGTGTCTGTGACTCTGTCCACTCGGGTTCGAGGTTCTCTGCACAGGCACACTACCTGCACTCTGCTTTGCTTGGCTGGACTCCTGACTCCTCGGTACATAATTAGTTTCTAGTTTAGCTCCGGCCTGCAGACTCGGCAACTTTCCTTCACGTGGTTTGGGGCAACCATACTTATTTTCCTGCCCCCCCCCCCTCCCCGACACTTTTGTCTCCCCCATGTTTCACTAAGTCTGCCATAGTCACGTCTCACATCGCACTTCACTCTGCTTTCCCTCATGCTCCGATAAACCTCTGTAATCACATCTTCCTTATTGGCTGCATCTCTCATATTCTTACTCCTGCCTCTTGGATGTTAAATTTCGTTTCAGTGGTGCATCATTTCCAGAAATTTCTTCATAATCAACAACTGCTTCAAATCATCATACGATTCTACACCGACAGCTTCTATCCACCTCATGAAACGCCTTTCCAGATCTCTTGCTGTCTCAGCTAACGTGCTAGCAGGAGCCTTCTTCATCTCTGAAGGGTTTTCTGTTATCTTCAGGAGTCAACAGGAAAGAACGCAATACGATGCTCTTCACAGTCCAGTTATCCTGGCATTCCTCCGAAGACAACTGGGTATAAGCCTCTCTGGCAGCACCGGTCAACTGTAACTGTACCAATTGAGCTCACTCTTCTTGCTGCCACTGCTTGATATAGGCTATCTTCTCAAAGTGCTCGAAGAAGCTCTCTGACTCCTCAGGCACGAATACAGGAATATCTTTTTCCCTCACCCTATTATTTTGTGGGTGCGACACATGTGTGGTGCTCTCTAGCAACCCATGTTCAATTCTTTGCTCTGCCAAAGCACTATTTGCTTCGTTTTCCATTTGTCTTGTTTTCTCCTTTTCTCTCAAATTTTGCTTTATAAAATTCTATTTATCAATGCAATCAGAAACATTGAAATAGAATTGTAACATATTTAGTATAGCATGTGGGTGTTGCTCTTACATACAACAGATGGCACTGTTTTACAAGAAAAGCATAGTTTTACCTGTCACAGGTGTGGCATCTCTACTTATACTTACGAAAAGAATGGTATGGTAAACAACACAGCTCAATTCCAATACAATGTCACACAAAATAATTCAATAAAAATAAAATAAATCGAAATCTATGAAAATACCAATAGGTTCGAATCCTCGTCATGGCCCTTGTGGATTTGTTCATTTGATGCATAACGCAATTATGATTTCTGTTTGTGTAATGAAGTAAGGGCGAAGAGGGAGCACGGCCTATTAGTAATAGGGAGGACGACTCACAGACAATTTTTTTTTTTCTGGGGAAATATCGTGTTTAAGGTGAAAGACTCACAGACGATATTTTGTTTCTGGGAAATATCGTGTCTGTGAGCCAGGGTTATCAGGACAAAAAATCGTGTGTAGCGCTTGGGGGTTTTCAGGTCCAAAATCGTGTGTAGCGCTTGGGGGTTTTCAGGTCCAAAATCGTGTGTAGCACTTCGGGGTTTTCAGGTGAATTTGGGGAGACACAGATTTGGGATTAAGGATTTCTTATGAGTGAGTAATTTCTGAGATTATAGAAGTTTGTTAAGAGTTCATATGACGAAAATTACGTCATACGAGTTTGTTAAAGTTCTTATGGGAGAAATTCAAATTCGTGTTTGAGAGCCAGGGTTTTCAGGTAAATTTTGTCAGTCACAGATTTTAGAATTTTGTTAAAAGTTCTTATGACGAAAATAATGTCATACGAGTTTGTTAAAGTTCTTATGATAAAAATTATTTCCGAGACTTTAGAAGTTTGTTAAAGTTCTTATCATGAAATAATGTCATACGAGTTTTGTTAAGAGTTGTCATGGGATTCTTACTTAGAAACTAGTATATCTGAATCATTTCAAAGCCGTCCCCCTTCATCTCCCTCTCATATACCTCACACCCCCCTCCCTCCCCCCTTACCTCACAATCTCTCGCGTCACCTGTATTTACCTTACGCCGGCCAGCCAGACGCCGCATGCAGGTCACCTCGGTGATCTTGTCTTATCTTCTCCATAATATCTGGACCGTCCCTCTCCTTCATATTGTTCATTCATAGTTCCTTTTCATTAAACTAGTCAGTTTTACATATATAAACAAAGTCAGGGTCTAGCTCACGTTCCCACCTTAGTTTTACTAATACATCTTCTTTAGTATCCAATCATTTTCTTCGAGATTTAAAACACAGCTATTTCAAACGTATTAAAATACAATAATTTTGTTATCGAGCTCCAGCTCCCATCCCCCGCCTTAGTCCCCTGTCGTATAATGATTACTAACAGTCCAATCCCTCTAAAATTTAAAAATAATCATATTTCAAACGTAGTTCAATACAGTAATTTAGTTACCGAGCTCCAGCTCTTGTCCTCCACCTTAGTTCCCTCGCACATCTTCGTTAATACCTAATGAAATTCCCTGAAATTTTATCCCTCTGTATTTCAGACATAGTTTAGTAAATGCAAACAGTTACCGAACTCTAGCTCTTATCCTCCGCCTTAGCTCTCTCTCGTATCTTCGTTAATACCTAATCAAATTCCCTGAAATTTCTACCCTCTGTATTTCAAACACAGTAAATAAGATCAAGTCAGTTACTGAGCTCCAGCTCTCATCGCCCACCTTACTTCCCTCTCGTGTCTTCGGTATTATCCTATCAAATTCCCTGAAATTTCTACCATCTGTATTTCAGACGTAGTTTAGTCAATCCAAACAATTATCAAACTCTAGCTCTTGTCCCCCAGCTTAGCTCATTTGTACAAGATCGCTAGTAACAGATCAATTTTCCCCGAAATTTGAAGCAGACATACTTCAAAGTTACTAAATAAGATCAAGTCAGTTACTGAGCTCCTGCTCTCGTCCCCACCTTAGTTCTCTCGCGTATATTTGTAAATAACCCATCAATTCCCCTGAAATTTTTACCCTCTGTATTTCAGACACCGTAAATAAGATCAAAACAGTTACTGAGCTCCAGCTCTCGTCCACACCTTAGTTCTCTCTCGTATATTTGTAAATAACCCATCAATTTCCCTGAAATTTTTACCCTCTATATTTCAGACATAGTAAATATGATGTAAACAATTATAAAACTCTAGCTCTTGTCCTCTGTCCAAGTTCACTCCTGTAAATTCATTACTACCAGTCCAAATCCCCCTGAGATTTAAACACTCGACTACGTTTTCAGACATAGTAAATAAAAACCGGTTCAGTTATCAAGTTTCAACTCTTGTCCCCCCCAGCTTAGTTCATTTTGTACAAGTTCTTTATTTTCCAACTAAATCACCCTGAGATTTAAGATCACCTTATTTCTAATGTAGTAAAATTAATCTGGACATTAGCCAAGCTCCATTTCCTCAGTCTTAGATCATCGAACATAATTATATCCGATCAAGTCCCTCTCCAGCCTATCTGTTTATCAGAGTAATCACCTTACCCTTTCCCACCCTTACCATTCTCATCCCCAACGTATCCAAACCTTCAATAATCATCATACTGTATTTGCATATTTTCTCTATATTCAGCTGTGTTCTTCACATTTTTTTCCATGTTTTCTGTGTTCATTCCATGTTCTACAAATGTTCACAGCATGCTCAGTTCAATTTTTTTTCACCTGTTTTTCTCATTTTTTCTACCATTTTCCCTGCATGTTCACTCTATTCATCAACTTTTCTTACATGTTTTCTGTGTTCACCGTATGTTCACTGTGTTCATTCCCCTACTTAACCTCATTTTTTTTATGTTCTTTGCTTCTTTAAACCAATTTGTTTCTTCCATTCACTAACTAGTTCTTTGCCAAATAATATTATACAGCAATACAGTTCCCTCAACAATTTTAGTCACCCAGTTTGTATTTGCAAAACTATGTCAAAGTAATTCTCGTAGTGAACTTAATAGTTCTACCAACCCTCTTCTTAAACAAATCTACACTTTATTCAGTTCCAAATTTACAAAGACAAACCTTTCTTGTAACTTCTTAACTAAAAATCTTTCGCCAATCAACTAAAAAATAGTCAAAGGAATCTTTCCAATACTGTTCATAACTTAACTTATTCCCTAGACATCAGAAAATAACCGTGTTCTTCATGTTTCATTGTCATTTCATAACCAAAATTATCCATCAATCAACAGAAAAAAGTCATATTCATCATCATTTCGTAACAGCCATTATGTTTTCGTCAAGTAAGAAAATATAGTCAACGATATCTATCATCGTCGTTCTTAACTGACATTCATACTTTGTGGAGCACTAAAATAGTCACTGTCGTCATATTTTTTCTTGTCATTCCTCAACTAAAATAGTCAAATGCAACTTTTTCAACACTTTTGTAAACTAAAATTATATGTCGCTAAGTAAGAAAAATAGTCAAATGTAACTTTTTCAGCACTTTCGTAAAAATTATATGTAAGTTCAGATGTATGAACATATAAAAATTATATGTAAGTTCATTTTCGTAAAAATTATATGGATTCAGTAAGTTCAGTAGAACATCGGTTTCAACTCCTTTTGACCATGTCGTAGCTCAGTCGATTAAGGCTGCGTCTGGGATGCTCTCGAGTGACGGCCTCGCTTCTTGCAGGTTGGCGTTCAATCCCCGCTAATGATTGATTCAATTCAATCCCCAATGGGTACCATTCCTTTCCCGCGTCCCATCCCAAATCCTTATCCTCACCCCTTCCCAGTGCTATATAGTTGTAATGGCTTGGCGCTTTCCCCTGATAGCTCCATTCCCTTTGATGCTCTCGGACGCAGGTTCGAATCCTCGTCCGGCCCTTGTGGATTTGTTCATTTGATGCATCACGCAATTTTTATTTCTGTTTGTGCAATGAAGAGCGAAGAGGGAGCACGGCCTATTGACATAGCTCGAGTGCATGGGGGAGTTGTGTAAAACCCTGGTTTGCGTCTCGGAGAGGCTACAGGATCCAGCAAGTTCAGTAGAACTTCGCAGGTTCGAATCCTCGTCACGACCCTTGTGGATTTGTTCATCCTCTGTTCTATTCCTCCAGGTCTACTATCAAATACATCTGTGTGGGTCCTCAAAATCAGGATAGGTACTCCATGCAGTTCCTCCAATCTGCTGCATCTGAAGTCCTCCTCGAATGTCTATGAATTCCTCTCACATGGCTTCACACAAAAGACGTACACCTCCCTACACTACTTGAAGATTCATTATGTCCATGGAGTTCCACTCCTCACCGGAAGACCTACTCCACCTTGCAGTTTATCTCCCACCTTGAGTTTCAGCTCACACTTGCAGTTCAGCATTCACTCCTCCTCTGGTACAAAGTTCTTTCACTAACTTCTCCCATACAAACCTGCAAGTCCATCCCCATGCCAATATAAAGTGTTTTCCTGATCAATCATAAATTAATGTATTCACAGCAAATAAACTCTTCCACCAGACATCCTTTCAAACACCACGGCACCGCCACAGTGGCTCCTCCCCATCCTGGATGAGTCCACCTGGGAACATGTCTTGACATGTCTCTGGGCCCTCCCTCCAGCAGCCCCTCAGTCGCTGACCAGACACAGGAGAGTGTGGGTTCGCCGCTATCGCCTCCAGCATGTCTTCTCAACTTAAATTTCTATTTTACCTCAATTGCTCAATAAAATTACTTTCCTACATATACCCTTGTTCATTATGATCGCTGGGCACATGATCAAATACTGGTGGGTAATCTAATAAACAATTAAACAGGCTTATCGCAGGGATCTATGAGTAGGTCAACATGACACTCACACAGGCTGCTCACAAAAATCGCTATAGGACTGCTTCACAAGGCTTTTTCTAGTCTTGACTTGAGTATATGGAATCGACCAGCAAGCTCCACAACAGAAACGCCTTCTTACTTCCTTTCTCTTAAAAGAGCAACACAATTAGAGTTCCACAAAGGTGCCACAACACTCATTTCCAGGTCTCCTCTATCATGTGACGTCACCAAAGTATCAACATCTCATTTCATGTCACTTATTTAAATTCTCATCCTCTGCTCATATTCTTAAATAATTCACTGATGTTTATTATATATTTTCTTTCTCTGACTTCTTAATCTCAGGTCCGGAAAGTAGAATAACTCTCACAAGGAGTAGACTCGTTCAACCCAGGCTACAGGGATCATAACATTACCTAGTTAAACAGAAGGCAATGACAGAGAAGATTCAGAAGTATGCCACCGAAATAGTCCCAGAACTGAGAGGCATGAGCTAACAGGAAAGGCTACTAGAGCTAAACCTCAAATCTTTGGAAGACAGAGAAGTAAAGGGAGACATGATCACCACCTACAAAATTCTCAAGGGTGGACAAAGAAAAACTATTTAACAAGGGTGGAACACGAACAAGGGGACACAGGTGGGAACTTAGAACCCAAATGAGCTACTGAGACATTTGAAATAATATTTGTTAGTGTCAGAGTAGTTAACAAATGGAATGCATTAGGCAAGGATGTGGTGGAAGCAGACTCTATACATTGTTTCAAATGCAGGTTTGATAGGACCAAATAGGCTCTAGAATATGTACACCAGTTGATTGACAGTTGAGAGGGGGGACCAAAGAGCCAATGATCAACCACCGCAGGCACAACTAGGTGAGTACACACACACACATACACACATACACACACACACACACACACACACACACACAGAGGAGAAGAGAAGGAGGAGAGAGCCAGGGCAGCAGAGGCAAGGAGGAAGCGCAGGGACGGAGAAGCAAACCAGGAAATCACAGCCCCCAACGCAACAGTCCTAGAGACAAGAGGGCACACCCAAAACCAGCATCCCAGCAACACCAGAGGGGAGGGCAACCCCACCACCCCCCCTCTGCATAGAAACCATCCCTTCCCCTCACCCTACCTGCCCCCACCCAACCCTCCCTCCCCCTCCACCCCATTCTTACCCTGTCATCCCTTCCCCAGTCCCATCATGTCCCCCTCCCTCCTTCCCTCCCCTGTCCCCCTCCCCCTTCATCCCATACCCTCCCTATCCCTCCTCCCCCCTCACCCCGTATCCTCCATGTCCCCCCTATCTCCTTAACCCACACCCTACCTGTCCCCCCTTCCATGAAACCCCCACCCCTCACCCCAAACTCCCCTGAAACCCTGCAAACCACCTCACAGATCATCTCACCCACTGAAAAGCTTCCCACACCAGCAGAATGCTCGCCAAGAAAGGGACAAGAAAATGAACTGAAGAAAGTGAGCTTCAAGGCAATGTACACTAACATAGATGGAATTACTAATAAAACAAGTGAACTCGGAGAATGGGCACTAGAAGAAAACCCAGACATAATAGCACTCACAGAAACAAAGCTAACAAACACCATAACAAACGCAGTGTTTCCACAGGGCTACTATGTAGTGAGGAAAGAGAGAGAAGGGAGAGGAGGTGGTGTAGCTTTGCTACTAAGAGAAGGTTGGAGTTTCGAAGAGATGGTAATTCAGAACTGTGAAGGTTTCAGTGACTACATATCAGGCACCATAGCAACTGGAAGACAGAAAATTATAGTAGTAGTCATATATAACCCCCCACCGAATGTCAGAAGACCCAGACAGGAATATGATAGAAACAACTTGGCCACCATCAATATAATAGAGAGAGCAGCTTCTGTGGCTAGCAGGAACGGATCCAGGCTACTAATCATGGGAGACTTCAACCATGGAAAGATAGATTGGGGGAACAGAGACCCACATGGAGGCTCAGATACATGGAGAGCTAAGCTGCTGGATGTGGCAACAAGAAACTTTCTAAGTCAACACGTCAAGGGACCGACAAGAACGAGAGCAGGGGATGAACCAGCCTTGCTTGATCTGATATTTACCCTAAATGAGTCGGATATAAGGGAAGTTAAGTTGGAAGCCCCCTTGGGAATGAGTGATCATAGTGTATTGCGCTTTGAGTACCTGGTTGAGCTAGGAATTATCACCCCCAAAAAAGAACTGGGAAACAAAGGGCTGGCGTACCGAAAGGGAAACTACGAGGAGATGAATAAATTCCTATGGGATATACATTGGGACACAGAACTCGGAACTAAGTCTGTACAAGACATGATGGACTATGTCACCCAAAAATGTCAGGAGGCTGTAAGCAGGTTTGTCCCAGCCCAACAGGAAAAAACAGAGAAGCAAAGGAAGAATCCGTGGTTTAATAGGGAATGTATGAAAGCAAAGGAGCTGAACAAAAGGGCATGGAGGAACTTCCGTAATAACAGAACACCAGAAAGTAGAGAGAGATACCAGAGAACCAGGAACGAGTATGTTAGTGTGAGAAGAGCAGCTGAGAAAAGGTATGAAAATGATGTAGCTAATAAAGCCAAGACCGAACCAAAGCTACTACGCAGTCACATCAGGAGAAAGACAACAGTGAAAGAACAGGTGATGAAACTTAGGGTGGGCGAGGACAGGTACACAGAGAATGACAAAGAGATGTGTGAAGAACTCAACAAAAGGTTCCAGGAGGTCTTTACAATAGAACAGGGAGAAGTCACGGTGCTAGGAGAGGTGGCAGCAAACCAGGTGACCTTGGAAAGGTTCGAAATTACAAGAGATGAAGTCAAGAAGCACCTATTGGAGCTGGATGTGAGAAAAGCTGTTGGGCCGGATGGAATCTCACCATGGGTATTGAAAGAGTGTGCAGGAGCACTTAGCTTGCCACTCTCCATAGTGTATAGTAGGTCACTGGAAACGGGAGACCTACCAGAAGTATGGAAGACTGCTAATGTAGTACCAATATTTAAAAAAAGGGTGACAGACAAGAGGCACTGAACTACAGGCCAGTGTCCTTAACTTGTATACCATGCAAGGTGATGGAGAAGATTGTGAGAAAAAACCTAGTAACACATCTGGAGAGAAGAGACTTCGTGACAACCCATCAACATGGGTTCAGGGAGGGTAAATCTTGCCTTACAGGCTTGATAGATATCTATGATCAGGTGACAAAGATTAAGCAAGAATGAGAAGGATGGGGCGGACTGCATTTTTTTGGACTGTCGGAAAGCCTTTGACACAGTACCCCATAAAAGGTTGATGCATAAGCTGGAGAAACAGGCAGGAGTAACTGGTAGGGCGCTCCAGTGGATAAGGGAGTACCTAAGCAATAGAAAGCAGAGAGTTATAGTGAGGGGTGAGACCTCAGAATGGCGGGAAGTCACCAGTGGAGTCCCACAGGGCTCTGTGCTTGGACCTATCCTGTTTCTGATATACGTAAATGATCTCCCAGAGGGTATAGACTCATTCCTCTCAATGTTTGCTGACGACGTCAAAAATATGAGATGGATTAAGACAGAGGAGGACAGCTTGAGGCTTCAAGAAGACCTGGACAAGCTGCAGGAATGGTCGAACAAATGGATGTTAGAGTTTAACCCAAGCAAATGTAATGTAATGAAGATAGGGGTAGGAAGCAGGAGAGCAGATACAAGGTATCACTTGGGAGATGAAATACTTCAAGAGTCAGAGAGAGAGAAAGACCTGGGGGTTGATATCATGCCAGACCTGTCCCCTGAAGCTCATATCAAGAGGATAACATCAGCAGCATATGCCAGGTTGGCTAACATAAGAACGGCCTTTAGAAACTTGTGTAAGGAATCTTTCAAAACATTATATACCACATATGTCAGACCAATCCTGGAGTATGCGGCTCCAGCATGGAGTCCATATCTAGTAAAGCATAAGAGTTAACTGGAAAAGGTTCAAAGGTTTGCCACCAGACTAGTACCCGAGCTGAGAGGTATGAGCTACGAGGAGAGACTACGGGAATTGAACCTCACTTCGTTGGAAGACAGAAGAGTTAGGGGGGACATGATCACCACATTCAAGATTCTCAAGGGAATCGACAGGGTTGATAAAGATAGGCTATTTAACACAAGGGGCACACGCACTAGGGGACACAGGTGGAAACTGAGTGCCCAAATGAGCCACAGAGATATTAGAAAGAACTTTTTTAGTGTCAGAGTGGTTGACAAATGGAATGCATTAGGAAGCAATGTGGTGGAGGCTGACTCCATACACAGTTTCAAGTGTAGATATGATAGAGCCCAATAGGCTCAGGAACCTGTACACCTGTTGATTGACGGTTGAGAGGCGGGACCAAAGAGCCAGAGCTCAACCCCCGCAAGCACAACTAGGTGAGTACACAAACACACACACACACACACACACACACACACACACACACACACACACACACACACACACACACACACACACACACACACACACACACACACACACACACACACACACACACACACACATAAACGACAGGATACCCAGGAAAGAGTATGACAGAAACAACATGGCAGTTAACAATATACTTGAGAGGGTAGCCTCTGCTGCCTGTAGAATTCGATCCCATCTGCTCAACATGGGGGACTTCAATCACGGAAGGATAGACTAGGAGAACAAGGATCCGCATGGAGGAGAGTAAACATGGAGAGCTAAACTACTGGAGGTGGCAACAAGGAACTTTTTAAGCCAGCATGTCAGGGAACCCACAAGAATGAGGGGAAACGATGAACCAGTAAGACTCGACCTAGTATTCACACTGAATGACTCCGACAGAAGGGAAATTGACTTCGAGGCCCCAGAAGGAATGAGCGATCACAGTGTACTAACATTTGAGTATCTGGTTGAAGAAAGGTTAAAGTACTCGAGAAAGGGAACTGAAAGCAAATGGCTAGCATTCCGGAAGGGAAACTATGAGGAGATGAGAAAATTCCTAACGGATATAACATTGTAAACAGAACTAAAGGGAAAGACAGCCCTAGACATGATGGAATACATCGTACTGAAATGTAAGGAGGCAGCAGAAAAGTTTATCCCAGCCCAAAAATTATAAAATTAAATGTAGATGAGAATCCCATGGTTTAATCAGAGGAACTTGTGCGTGGAACTTAATAGGAAATTCCAAAAGTCTTCACATTAGAGCAAGGAGAAGTTTCAGAGATAAGAGAAGGAATAGTTAACCAGGCACCACTTGAAGAATTTGAGATTACCAGTGGGGATATAAGGAAGCTTTTACTAGAGTTGGGTGTGACAAAGACTATAGGCCCGGATGGAATATCACCATGGGTACTAAAGGAAGGAGCAGAAGCACTGTGTCTGCCACTCTCCATGATGTATAACAAGTTACTGGTAACAGGTGAACTGCCAAAAATTTGGAAGACGGCAAATGTAGTCCCAATATACAAGAAGGGGGATAAACAGGAGGCACTGAACTACAGGCCAGTATCCTCAACTTGCATAACATGCAAGTTATTGGACAAAATTGTGCGAAAAAAGTTAGTGGAACATCTGGAGCGAAGGAACTTTCCGACAAAACACCAACATGGTTTCAGGGATGGCAAGTCATGCCTAACAGGATTAATTGAATTCTATGCCAGGCAACAAGCATCTGACAAGAAAGAGAGGGGTGGGCAGACTGCATATTTTTGGAATGCAAGAAAACCTTTGACACAGTTACTCACCAGAGACTAGTGCGAAAGCTAGAGATGCAGGCAGGAGTGTAGAGGAGGTACTCCATTGGATAAGAGAGTACCTAAGTAACAGAAGACAGCAAGTCACTGTGAGGGGTGAGGTCTCAGATTGGTGAGACATCACCAGTGGAATCCTGCAGGGTTCAGTCCTTGAATCCCTACTGTTTCTTAAATATGTAAATGATCTTCCAGATGGTATAGAAGCATTCCTCTCATTGTTTGCTGATGATGCAAAAATTAGGAGGAGGATTAAGACGGAGGAAGATAGTATGAGGCTACAAGATGACCTAGACAGATTGAATGAATGGTCCAACAAATGGCTACTAAGGTTCAACCCGAGTAAATGTACGGTAATGAAACTAGGCAGTGAAAACAGAAGGCCAGACACAGGATACCGAATAGGGGGTGAAGTCCTTCATGAAACGGACAGAGAGAAAGATCTGGGAGTGGATATCACACCAAACCTGTCTCCTGAAGCCATCAAAAGAATAACATCTGCAGCATATGCGAGGCTGGCTAACATCAGAACTGCCTTCAGGAATGTGTGTAAGGAATTATTCAGAACCTTGTATTTCAGATATGTAAGACCAATCCTGAAGTATGCGGCCCCAGCATTGAGCCCGTAACCTTTTCAAGCACCAGGCGAAGCTTGAAAAAGTTCAGAGGTATGCCACTAGGCTAGCCCCAGAATTAAGAGGCATGAGTGCAGAGGAAAGGCTGCGGGAAATGCACCTCACCTCACTGGAAGACAGAAGAATATGGGGAGACATGATCACTACCTAAAGAATTCTCAGAGGAAATAACAGGGTAGATAAAGATAAACTGTTTAACACAGGTGGTACGCGAACAAGGGGAAACAGGTGGAAACTGAGTACCCAAATGAGCCATAGGGACGTTAGAAAGAACTTTTTATGTGTCAGAGTAGTTAACAGATGGAATGCATTAGGCAGTGATGTGGTGGAGGCTGACTCCTTACACTGTTTCAAAATTTGATGTGATAGAGCCCAGTAGGCTCAGGAATCTGTACACCAGTTGATTGACAGTTGAGAGGCAGGACCAAAGAGACAAAGTGCAACCCCCGCAAGCACAAATATGTGAGTACAAATAGGTGAGTTCACACACACACACACACTGTGTGGAGTCAGTCAGCCACTGCAGAGGGTGGCAGGAAGGTCGTGTTCTACGAATATCTCAATATTCTCGGGATTATTAAGGATACAGGGTCAGATCACAGATCTAGGGTATCACTAAGTGTATACCTGCAAATTGAAAAGAAAAAAAGTACAGTGCTATCACTAAAACGTGGTGTAAAACAGTGAACAATCTTTAACACAGGCCACATGGGAGGGCCATGAGGCTTTTTATTTACATATTGGTGCCTAGGGATCTACAGTGACCAGTGTTACAGTAAATTAGTGAACAGTAACACAACAGTCACAACGATACAGTGACTGACTCCAGAGCTTTGTGTTATATGGAGAAGAACCGCCATCATCAATCTACTGGAACTTAGTGAATCACTATGTGGGAGGGGAGGACGGCACCTCGTCTTCCAGACATCGTCCTTATTCATCTAGTTGTGAGAGCGGGAGGTTGACTGGTAGGTACCCTCTCTGGTCAATTATTCAGGTTTACAGAGTGAGGTAAAATTTTATCATATTCTTGTTCAGTATATCATATATATTTAAAATTTCAAAGTGGCTCATCCGGGCAGAGGTTGACACGGGGCTTTCGTGACACACACACGCATGCACACACACACACAAGCGTTCAGTCAGGGTAGAAAGGATTAACACTTTGTGGAAAGGTGATAAGGCCTCAAACACTCATACTGCACCCCCTCTCTTACCCCCCATCTCAATAACTCAAAACACTCCCCTCCCCCCACTCCCACTCCCCCTACAACTGACCTGAAGTGACAATCTCCGCCCCTTCCCACCCTCCCAGTTTCCCACGCATCCCCCCTACAAACACACACACAAATTCACACGCACGTACACGCCCTCCCCCACCTCTCTCTCTCCATCTCTCTTGATCCCCCACCTCTCCCACCCTCTGAACCACCTACCTCGCTACGTCTCTTCTTATCTCCCTATCTGGCTAGCTCCCCCCTCCCCCCAACATTCCATGCCCTAGCACTATCCAAGTCTACCCCCCTCCTAAGCACAGCTCAGTCTTTCCACCCCTTACTTCCCCCCTATTCTACTATTTTCCACTCAACTCTCTCACTCCCTTCCACTCCCCTCTCTGTCACCCCACTCTCTCACCCCTCACTCTCACCCCACTCTCTCACCCCCTATCTCTCACCCCTCTCTCTCACCCCACTCTCCCACCCATTCTCTCTATCTCTCTCTCTCTCTCGTTATCTCTCTCTCTTTATTCCTCTCTCTCACTCTCTCTCTCTCGTTATCTCTCTCTCTTTATTCCTCTCTCTCTCTCCCTGTCTTTCTCTCTCTCTCTCTCTCTCTCTCTCTCTCTCTCTCTCTCTCTCTCTCTCTCTCTCTCTCTCTCTCTCTCTCTCTCTCTCTCTCTCTCTCTCTCTCTCTCTCTCTCTCTCTCTTTCTCTCTCTCTCTCTCTCTCACCCCGCTTGCCTTCCCCCTGCAAATCATATCACAGCATAACAGGAACAGGGGCAAGCATGATAGTCAGAGGTAACAGGGGAACAGGGAAAAGTCAAGGGGATGAATTGAAGGAAATGTTCGCCCAGTTTTTGGATATCAAGAGAGAGAGATGCAGAGAATGATGAAGGAAATGAATAATGAAATAAGCATCCTGAAAAGAGAGCTGACAGCAGCAAAGAAGGAGAGTAGAATCCTCAAAGAGAACAGCGTTGATGCTGAGACTCAGAAAATCATCCATTGAGAAGGTGGAAATATTATATTGTAAGAGAATGCCAACATAAAAGCAACATTTGCAGAAATGCTAAAAAAAAATAACTCTGAAGTAATGTCCACAATGATGGAGGTGGGCTTGAAAGCAGCCACCTCACAGGAAGCGGCACACTCCACTAGCCAGCTGATGGAAAGAAAAAGATAAGTGGTAGCTGTGGGTATTAAAGAGCCAGAAGGCTCCAATAGGACAGAGCGGAATGATAAGGACAACCCGGCAGTTAATGAAATATTGAAGGCACGTGAGATGGAAGGGCCTGAGCATGGAATTGAGAAGGTTTTCAGACTAGGCTGGTACAACAAAGACCGAGACTGTATGTTAAAGATAGTGTTCGCAATCGAGAACACAAAGGAGATGATTCTAACAAGGAAGAGCCAACTGCGATATGTGGGAGAATTCAAAAAAGTATTCCTCCAGAGGAACATGACGAGGGAGGAGAGAGCCATGGTGGCAGAAGCAAGGAAGAAGCGCAGGGCAAAAGGGGAAAACCAGGAAATCACAGCTCTCAACACAACATCCCCAGAGGTGAGGGGGGAACACACAACCAGCCACCCAGTAACACAAGAGGGGAGGGCAACCCAACCACCCTCCTCTGCATAGAAAACCCCCCTTACCCCAAACCCTCCCTGCCCTTACTCAAATGCTCAGCCAAATCTCCCTCCCCACATACCCCATTCCTACCCTTCTACCCCTCTCCTCCGCCCGCCATGTCCCCCCTCCCCTCCTTTTCCTTCCTGTCCTCTCTCCTCCTTCATCCCATACCCTCCTTGTCCCCCCCCCTTCATCCCGTACCCTCCCTGTCGCCCCCCCCCTTCACTTGACCCCCCGCCCCTCACCCCAGAATAATCTGAGACCCTGTTATCCACCTCCCAAATCCTCCCACCCATGGAACAGCTTCCCCCATCAACAGAACACTCAGCAAGGAGGCGATTAGAGAAGGGACAGAAGAAAGTGATCCTCAAGGCAATGTACACTAACATAGTTGGATTTACAAATAAAACAAATAAAGTTGGAGAATGGGTACTAGAAGAAAACACAGACATAATAGCACTCACAGAAACAAAGATAACGAACCATAACATATGCAGTGTTCCTACAGGACTATTATGTAATGAGGAAAGAGAGAAAGAAGGAAGAGGCAGTGGTGGTGTAACTCTGCTGGTATGAAAAGGCTGGGATTTTGAGGAGATGGGTATTCAGGGCTGTGAAAGTTTCAGTGACTACATAACAGGTACCATAACAACTGGAGGACCAAAATTTTTAGTTGTAGTCATATATAATCCACCACCAACTGGCAGAAGACCCAGACAGGAATATGATAGAAACAACATGGCCACCATTAGCATAATAGAGATAGCAGCTTCTGTTGCTAGCACGAATGGATCTGGACTACTAATCATGAATGACTTCAACCACGGGAAGATAGATTGGGAGAACATAGATCCGCATGGAGGACCAGAAACATGGAGAGCTAAGCTGCTGGACGTGGCAACAAAACACTTTCTAAGCCAGCACATCAAGGAACCAACAAGAATGAGAGGAGAAGATGAATCACCCATGCTCGATCTAATATTTACCCTAAATGAGTGGGATATAAGGGAAGTTAAGATGGAAGCACCCTTGGGAATGAGTGACCACAGTGTATTGAACTTTGAGTACCTGGTATAGCTAGGAATTATCTCCACCCAAAAAGAACTAAGAAACAAAAGGCTTGCATACCCAGAGAGGAAACTATGAGGAGATGAGAAGTTTCCTAAGGGAAATACCTTGGGACACAGACCTCAGAGCTAAGTCTGTACAAGATATGATGGACTATGTCACCGAAAAGTGTCAGGAGGCAGTAAACAGGTTCATCCCAGTCCAAAGGGAAAAATCTGAGAAGCAAAACAAGAATCCATGGTATAATAGGGCATGTATGGAAGTAATGAAACTGAACAAAAGGGCGTGGAGGAACTTCCGGAATAACAGAACACCAGAAAGCAGAAAGATACCAGAGAACCAGGAATGAGTATGTTAGGGTGAGAAGACAAGCAGAGAAAAATTATGGAAATGATATAGCAAACAAAGCCAAGACCGAACCAAAGCTACTCCACTGTCACAGCAGGAGGAAAACTTCAGTGAAAGAACAGGTAATGAAACTTAGAACAGGCGAGGACAGGTATTCAGAGAATGACAAAGAGGTGTGTGAAGAACTCAACAAGAGGTTCCAGGAGGTCTTCACAATAGAACAAGGTGAGGTCACTGTGCTAGGAGAAAGGGATGTAAACCAGGCGGCCTTAGAAGAGTTCGAAATTACGAGAGAGGAGGTCAAGAGACACCTGCTGGATCTGGATATTAGAAAGGCTGTTGGTCCAGATGGGATCTCACCATGAGTACTGAAAGAGTGTGCAGAAGCACTTTGCTTGCCACTCTCCATAGTGTATAGTAAGTCACTGGAGACGGGAGACCTACCAGAAATATGGAAGACAGCTAATGTAGTCCCAATATACAAAAAGGGTGACAAACAAGTGGCACTGAACTACAGGCCAGTGTCCTTAACTTGTATACCATGCAAGGTGATGGAGAAGATCGTAAGAAAAATCCTAGTAACACATCTGGAGAGAAGGGACTTCGTGACAACCCATCAACATGGGTTCAGGGAGGGCAAATCTTGCCTTACAGGCTTA